>NC_049980.1:28359043-28360880 GCF_000003815.2 Branchiostoma floridae | reverse complement strand
TTTCCCCTCAGAAAAGTGCCAAAATTAATCATTTTAAAGTTGTTTATGTCAAAAATTTTACTTGAATCTTGTTACCAAGTATCTAATGCCTATCTATACCAAATTTCAGGTCATTTAATTGTAATACCAGGCTACAGGAGCCAAAAGTGTCCTTTTTTGGTCAAAAATTGGCCAAAAATCGCAAAAATAAGCATTTTGTTGCACTGTACACCAAAAGTGTTATTGAATTTATATGAAGGGATTATCAAGGCACATCTGTGTCAAATTTCAGCTCATTCGGTTGCAATACCAAGGTACAGGAGCCAAAAGTGTCCTTTTTTGGTCAAAAATTGGTCAAAAAATCGCAAAAATAAGCATTTTGTTGTACTGTACACCAAAAGTGTTCTTAAATTTATATGGGGGCATTATCAAGGCACATCTCTGTCAAATTTCAGCTCATTTGGTTGTAATACCAGGGTACAGGGGCCAAAAGTGTCCTTTTTTGGTCAAAAATTGGTCAAAAAATCGCAAAAATAAGCATTTTGTTGTACTGTACACCAAAACTGATATTGAATCTATATGGGGGACTTATCAAGGCACATCTGTGCCAAATTTCAGCTCATTCGGTTATAATACCAGGGTACAGGGGGCCCAAATATACAGTTTTGGTCTTAAGATGACCAAAAAACCTTAATAAAATCATTTAAGAGACAGATATGGAAAAAATGAAAAAAGAGGGTATTGGCCCACTCTACCCTTGTGCCAAATTTCAAGTCATTCGGTTGAGGAACAACGGAGATACCGTGTTCTGAAGATTTGACAGGAGAAAGAAAGAAAGAAACATTACGAATACAATATATTTCACCATACCTATGGTATGGCTGAAATATAAAAAAAACAGTTTTGTTGAAGCTGACATTACACAAAAGGGTAGTTATCATTAATGCTATTTATTAAGACCCTCTTTCCAATAGACAGCGATAGCGCTGCTCTTTTACTGTGGCCAGAAACGTGTGTGTATAAACTTTGGGTCAATATTACGTCCATCATGGAAACGTAAATGTTAATGTGTGACTGAAAAGGCAACAAAACAGACAAATCGTAAAAAAGAAGTTCGTCTTTTTTCCAGACAATTTGATGAGCAATCTGTCAAATTTTCGGTTACAGAGATAGTGTGGCGAGTGGAATGGGGTAAAAGTTAAAGTTAAAATCTGTCTTCATATTCAAAAGCAATATCATATCATATCAATTAACGTACTTTCCCTGCCACTCCTCTGCCTGTGTCTGCCAGCTGTTCCTCTCGACCTCCACCTGAGCCTTCTGCTTCGACAGCTCGTCCACCTGAGCGCGCAGCTCACTCAGCATCCCCTCGTACTTCCCCTTGTTTACGGGGGCAGCTTTGGCCTGGACGGCCTGCAGCTGACTCTCTAGGGCGGTGTTGCTCTGGTTTAGGGCCTGCACCTTTACGATGTAGGAGGCGAGGCGGCCGTTGAGGATAGAGAGCTGTTTCTTCTCAGCAGCTCGAGTCATCTTGGCATCGTGTAGAGTTTGGATCGCCACCTGGGTCGCCATGCTGTGCTCTTGTGGGCTTCGAACAGGGCAGTCTTACCACAGAGCCGTAAAGCAGTGGATTCTGAGCTATACCGACATGTGGTTCAAGCCTTGTAGCCTTCGAAGTTTGTTTAAGTTCATCAGTGTAACCACGTCCTATCAATCTCTTAGTCTGGAATTCGTATTATTGGTTGAGGGCTGCGTACTTTGGACATAGTAGGGTTCCTGTGCACATAAGTGCCTAAAGAAGCCACCAGAAATGACCTACTTAGCAAAAACGGGTCAGTGGGTGATGTGGTCCAGTGAG
>NC_049980.1:28357230-28358539 GCF_000003815.2 Branchiostoma floridae | reverse complement strand
CCTGTGTTGCTAGGTCACCGTGGCATAAATCTTTTGCATCGTCAGCCTTATAGAAATGGACTTCATGACAAATTTGTCAACAGAGGACGGAAGATGACGATGTCATTGCCTAGACCTTGTGACCAAAATGTTCTTTGTAAATCGATGAAGCTTTAAATATGCTCATAGTATTAGTCACAGCTATGTAAAGATTGTCTGCCTTATGAAAAAGGACTACTAATATCACAAATGGCCTAAGGTTTCCGTGCTAATAAAGCACCTCTTCGCAATGTGCATTAAATAACCAGGTTACAGCTACTGAGTAAGTTTGACCTCAAGCGGCTTATAACATGTCTATTTAGCACGTTTTGGCTATTGTTCATTTTTAGTCTTCTGACAGTGTGCATAATGTTTCCCTTTAAATAACTACAAAAGAATACAGACTTAGGCCACAAAATATCACCTACGTGGCATAAAAAAAACAAGGAGGTGTTTGAGCAACTTCAGTATTCAAAGATTTCCGAAATTATGTCTCACAGAGATAGTCATAGAAATGTTTGATCGATATGTGTTCATTGCGAGCCCCAAAGTCTCAAATATGGGGTTTTCGAAATTAATTTGTAGTTGCTAGTGTTTTACTGTTTGGGTTCTTAAATCATTGTTTACATAATTATGACAAGCTGTCACAAATGCTTTCTGAAAATACTTTCTAAAATTAAATAAAAAGTGAAATTAGTACCACATATCTCTATCGTATTACATTGAACCATGTAATCCAGAAATTGTACTATCTATCATATACATCTTGCAGTCCACCCTAATCCCAATCATCAACAATGCTGCCTATTTAGTCACCTTAGCTAGTCAGCTTCAGTTCATCCTCAGAGAGGTAACACCATGACTGCCATAAGGCCATGCCCTTAACTAGCATCTTGACATAACAAGTTATTGGGTAGAGGATGTTTTCATTGCTGTACGGAACAAATGATCACATTGCAATATTTCATATAGAACCATAAAAATACATGGCCGACAGCTCGGGTATGTAGGGCAATCAAATATCACACGTGGATCAGTTTAACAGCCAAGAACATGCCATTCATGAACATATGAAACATAGTCAAACTATGTCTTTACGTCTTCAAATAGAATTAAGTGACTGAAAATTCCAGCTTAAGACTCTGTAAGGTTAAATAGGTCACCACATATTCTAATAATCATCTTTCGTACTGCTGCCTATTCAGTCATCTTAAATTGCATCTTGACATAACAATGTATGTCAGGTAGATAATGTGACCATTTCTGTACGGAACAAATTAATTAGCTAGTC
>NC_049980.1:28355937-28356946 GCF_000003815.2 Branchiostoma floridae | reverse complement strand
CTGTACAACGCCTTAACGGATGAAACTTATGACATGGGGAAATGTGCGCACTTTGAAGTATGATAGTATCTATGCTAGGTAAATGTTGAATGTAAATTGTGGACACAGACTTTCCATAGTCTTTGAATTTGGCATGATGATTAGGAATTTTACGAATCACATTTACGTACTCTTTCAAAAATAGATAAAACATATCGTACGTTCACTGGTTCACCTGTAGGTCACCATGGCAAGCTCTTTTGCACTGTAATCCTGAAAGAAATAAACGTCTTTAGAAATTTGTCAACGTAACCTAGTTCAGTTCAGGCCAGTTCATACTCAGAGAGGTAACACCATGGCTGCCATACAGTCCTGTCCTTAGCAAGGATCTTGACATAACAAGTTATGTCGGGTAGAGGATGTGTTTATTGCTGTACGGAACAAATGATGGCATTGCAATATTTAATAAAGAGCCATGTAAATACTTCGCCGACAACTAAAACTAGTCTTTCACTGTACATGTGCCGAATTGATGTTTAAAACACTCATCTAACGCCGTTACTTTAGGGCGTACTTAGTTGTACATAGGGCGTCCAAGAGTTTACTCTGACATTGACATGGACATTTTAGGTTCCTGTTATTTAGGGTGACGTGTTTGAAGTAGTTTCCGGACCACTGCAGTAATTTCTGCGCAGAAATCTTTACCAGGACACCTATAACAGTCCATATTCCTACATATCTTCATCGCGGCTCATTTGGAACTTTGTTTTGTGTGTTGTACGGTTATACAACTGTCTGCTTAAGTTGTGACAGGGAAACGTGCGCTCTTTGAGTATAAAAGTATCTAGGCTAGGTAAATGTTGAATGTCAATGTGGACACAGTCTTTCCACAGTCTTTCAATTTTGGCATGATGATTAGGAATTGCACGAATCCCATTTTATGTAATCGTTCAATATGGAAGGATAATATCACGCGTTACCAAGGTACCGTGACATAAATTCTTTGCACTGTAACTGATATAGAAATAAA
>NC_049980.1:28354711-28355716 GCF_000003815.2 Branchiostoma floridae | reverse complement strand
GGTCACAGCCACTGAGACTGAGTAAGTTGGACCTCAGGCGGCTTATAACATATCTGTTTGGTACGTTTTGGTTATTTCAAATTGTCAGTCACTTCATCCATGCCCAACCAAGCACAGCAACTGGTTTCAATGTGACGGTAAATACACAGGGACTTCACCAAACAATACCTTATATGCACATATCCAAAATGGAGCAACTTCTGCGCGAACGTTATAACCCACGGATGACCTCTGGTGGGCACAGATATGGAGTCTTGCATGAAATTTCTTACATCACTCTCTACAGCCTGACAAGTTGCTCTATAGAGTACTGTAATTAATTCTGCTAGAGCAAGGCTAAATGACACCGTTAATAGCCCACACATTACCTAGGCTAGACGTGTGCCGATTTCACAACAAAGTTACCGAAATCTTATTTGGTGGGTTTGCGAGATGATGTTAAATGAAACAAGTGTATCTTTATAATTGCAAAATTCCGACAACATAATACGCAGCTAACGAAATGGGCGCATATATAATGGTGCACACCTGGCTGAAGATGGTGTCTCCGTGGTTTAAATCAAACATTTTGTTGCCCCAAATAATAACGACCGGTTATTTCCAAGCATTGCATTCCATCCAAGTTCCACCAAGCAATAAGCAGACAAGTCTGTTTTTGAAGTTTAAGAATAATAGACTTAGTGTGAAATCTAGAAATGAATACTAACACATTGCGTGTAGATAAACTGTTAAAAAAGCATACTTGTTTTAGACAGAGAAAAATCAAAACACTTCTGACGCGTATTCCCCTTAACAAGCTTCAAGATATGTGTTTTCTCAAATAGTTGATTGCCCTACATACTATGGAGTTTGCAAGCACATGAATTGCTTTCTATTTGAAGCCATTTGGTACAAAAGACAGGTCATGGAACATGTGATGCGCTGACACATTAAGGTCAGCTATGTCCTTTGTAAACCTCACTGAAACCAGGAACCAATGGGTTGCTATAATCTGAAACGAGCAGT
>NC_049980.1:28250930-28354611 GCF_000003815.2 Branchiostoma floridae | reverse complement strand
CCAGGCACTTCGGAACCAATTTTGCCACGAGGCAATCATTCCTACGTGTTGATTTTAACCACCAGATCATGGGTTTGGGTGCCATGTTTGTGCTCTCAAGCTTCAGCCAAGTGTCCGTCTTTGGCTGGTACTGGAAGAGATCAATTTCAGATGGTGGTCCATCATAGTTGGCCGTGCCGAGTATACTTTTTCTGTTTAGTCTAAGGAGGTACAAAGACTCCTCAAGGGGCATCAGGACCAGAAGTTCTCCTGAAAAAGCTGTGCCATTCCCAGAGTATTTCCACACGTTGTCTTTTGGGTCGTAGACCTGTACATAGTGAGGCGAAAGACTTCTCTCCACGCAGTAGATGCACCCCTGAAACGAGACCGCATGTGGATGCTGAGGTGGTTTGACCATGTTTGCTGTCTTGCTCCACTTGTTCTCTGTGGTACTGAACCTGTAGCAGCCTTTAATAGTTATGATGTAGATGCTGTCATCAAGGGCCACAGCATAGGAACACTCAGGGCGGGCTGGAGCTGGCATTGGATAGGGGATGGGTGGTATGGACGTCCACTCATCACTGCTGGGGTCATACATTTGTACCTCTCTGCTGTTTGATTCGTCTTGTCACCCCCAATGGCATAGATGTACCCCTTCAGGTAAACCAGTCTACAGCTGGGGAAGGGTGTAAAGAAATGCATATTTATCTAATATCAACTCTTGTGTGTTATGCTGAAGAACTGAATGAAAAAAATTTTCCATCATACCTTTTGGATCCTAGGATTGTTGTGATCAAACTACCTCCCACATGTACATGCATACTGACTGCGCATTGAACATGTTAGTCTTATGTCTGTTTTAACCCTGGTCCTTCTGGTACATTGTATGACACATTTAGGCAAAAAAATAACCCAAACCCATAATAATATTGGTACCACCTATGTTATTAAATGGACTGCATGTGAATTAAAAAAAAAACATCCTGGAGCAAATGTGTGGCCATTAGAATATATTTCAGCCTTCTCAAGCCAAGTTCATATGGCCCTAAAATGAAAGTGGTCACTATGGAAAAAAAATATGTATGTTAGAAAGTGTCAAAGAGAAGGAACTAAATAAGATCCATAGAAAAATATATGTGTATGTAATTTTTTTGGAGTATGTTTTTCATTTCTCAATAGAGAGGGAAATCTCTTAGTCTTAGGTCAATTTCTACACTCAAAGTCTGCAAAGAATACAATCTCTATGCAATGCATTTAGAATCTAAACTAAAGCAACATTGTATTACTAGAAATGTCTACCTGTCCCGAGGTGTAGTCAAGTCACATCTGGATTCCCAGGAGTTCTCCTGATGATTGAACTGAAGAAACTTTTTCATTCCTTTTTTCCTGGACCCCTCTCATCAATAAACCCTGCCATGTACAGATCATCAGTAGGGGTCACTGCCATTGAGTATGAACGAATATTGTCAGGCATGTGCATTTCATACGACTTGCCTTTCGAAGGGTCGCAACAAACAGCACTAGTTTTCTTGAAATTTTTGTAAGAGAAATATCCTGGGATGATGGGCATTTCAGTCCGTGTCTGCCACAAACGCAGGGTTGTGCTGTCACTGTATACCAACTTGCAGTCTGTGGGCAGGCACTTACTCTCAAGTTCCACAAGTTGTTCTGAGCTGATGAAAGAATGGCGGAATGATTTGCAAAGAGCAGGAAGGTGCTGCATGCGCTCCTCTTGGTTGAAATCAACCCATCTTAGAGCAGCTTGCACAACGACATCTTCAGAGTCGACCATCAGATCATCCATGTTTAGAAGTGACTGGAGCACAGGAAGTGGCAACTGGAGAAAGGATGGTTGTAGCGCCACCTGGTTGAACCTGGAGAAATAACATGTGCCATGAGCATTTTTCCTCATGAAAATGTTTTTGCGGATAAGAATAATGAAAATTTGGTACTCGTGTTGGTGTCCTGCTGTACAAGATTGCACAATGCGGTCTTTACAATACACTTTTGCTTTACTTATTGAATACCCATCAATGCATTTGCAATATTCAAAATACATGCTTATCCCCTGTATCATGTAGATCAGCATTTGTATTAGTAGTACTACTAGTAATAAATATGGCCATGAAATGACATATCTAGTTCATAAGCAATGAATAATAGTGAATAATTGAAAAACTGAGGTAATAAAATTGAAGTTGATACAACAAAGAAACTTGGCATACAGGGGTTTTGTAACATCATGCTGAATTAAAATATGACCATGAAATGTTTGTATCTAGTTCAAAAGCAATGTACAATGCAGAATAATTGAAATCCTGAGGTAATAAAACTGAAATTTGCTATAAATAAATATGTGAAATACCATATCCTCCTTATCCTTAAATATACAAGAAAAAAGCTTAGTTTACTTAGTACTGTGATAATAGCTCCAACTAATTAAATTGATAGTGTTTTGTGGCACCCCTACAGTATCTGGTCACTGTTTACAAGTTATAGTTGATTTGTCTGCATACCAAATGTAGAGACATGTACAACTACTTAAACTTTCTCTCAACTGGAAAGTGATATCATGACAATTGCGGTTAATTAAAAAGGCTGCTTCTTGCCAAAATTGATACTCAGTAAATCATGTTGGAAAGACTGGTTATACCTGCATTCTTTGTGACAGCAAGTACAGTGAGCAAGTACACTTACCTGTATGTGATGTACCTCACACTGGCCTCCTTCAGGGTGTGTTCCCCCAGCATGTCAGCATACATCAACACATCTGCACAGTTGGACACGTCCAGATGGTTCTTCATGTACTTTGCTACCTTACGGATTACAAATTCAACCTGGAATGGCAGAAAAAGTGAGTTAAAAGAAAAGAACAAACGAGATATTGCAGATATGCACCTTTAAAACTGTGCCAAATTCCTATGAAAAAATGAGATTGTAATGCTATTGTATAAAACTACTTGCACTTTCATATGAATGGCATCCCCCTGTACTTAACATGCACGGCTTCCAGAAAAGAAGTCAAACCCCCAATGCTTAGATCGTAGCTCTCAGCAGTCCATATTATTGCTAAAATAGTCACTTGTTTCCACTTGTCACCATTGTTATCTACACCAAGATCTTTTATTTTAGTATTTTTACTATGTACAATGTATTCTGTATGTCCCATGTTGCAATTAGCACTCTAATAAATGAAATTTTCAAAAAAGTAAACATGATGTTTCATCATCAGATGTTTTTTGCCAATGCTCACATCAGCTTTAAGATGCTGACAGTATGTCATCCATGTAATAGAATGACAGCAACAGAGGTGTTATCATGGGGTTTGGGTACCTAGCCCTGATGTTTGTTACACACAAGTTATATGTTGTTTTCAATTAGCAAGTCACACAAAAAAGGTCAGAGGGTAACCATTATTAAAACAGGATAACCAATAGTAAATGACATACATGACATAAAACATAAAATATTGCATGTAAACAATATGATCAACCAACCATTTTTCATATGTTTACATGTAGGTAAAGATGGCATTCCCTTAATAAAAACAAATATCAGGGAGACATATAGCTTTACCTGTAGCAATTTGGCTGCAGACATCACAGCCTGGACCTGGTCTGGCTCTGTCTGAAGGCGGCCGGTGTAGGCGTAGTCCAGAATGGTTGCCATGGCTACCTCACTCACATCCTTGATGGTGATCCTGTCCTGTTTGGCCTCCACATAGCCACTGGTGAACATGTCGCGGAAGTAGGGACTGCAGGATGCCAGGACAGCACGATGGCAGGGGAAACTGAAACTAGTTTTTGCTATTATAATGCTATTGCAAGCATACTACAATCATTAACATAATTCTAAAAGCAAACACTCAACAGTGTTTAATCATCATTACTATGGATACACAATTAAATGACATTGCAATGCTTGCTTTGTTTTGCTTCGCAAAGGAATGGTCTTTGCAGTTGACGTTGAAGTTCCAAACCAGCTGCCATGTTTAATTTGACGTTATGACAGGTAACATTGTATGTACATTGCACCTGGGAGAAGTATCAAGAGCTGGTGGTATGATTTTTTTCATTATTCAGTGTCCAATAACATTACTAGTAGAAGGGTGTATGTTTTGTGTAAAAAGTGTATATCAATACTAGTATGCAATATTATCAAGGTTAGAGAAATTTTAATTTCTATGTCATTGGTGTCTGACAATTGATAAATCAGTCTAACTCACTGCAGCATTGAGTAATTGCAGTTTAACATTAATAGAGTATTCTTTTTTGTACTTTTTATACCTCAGTAATTTGTAAGGCTTCAATGTGCAAATTCAATTGAAATAAGGTTGGTTTTTATGGTAATTGATCATAAAATTATATTTGTAAATTTTATGTAATGTAAAGCAATGGTATTATAAACTAATCATGCTCATGCTAATGACCATTCCAAAAAATGATATACACAATTCCTCCTAAGCAAAAAAAAGGCTTTAATATTTGCATTTTCTAGGCAAACAAATACCGACTGAAAGGTGAGATCTGCCCATCTTAAACCTGAGATTTAGGCGGGAGTCACAGGACAAAAAATTGAACAACCCCCCTCCCCACCCCCACCTTACCTTCTCCCTTCCACCTCCAGAACCACGTCAGTCAGCTCTCCCCGCTTCCGAAGTTCGTCAAGCCCTCGGAGAACTTCATCGGTGTGGTTGTTGTTTGATACGTTCATATTCAACAATGTACGAGTGCCAAAACCGAAGAACTTACTCTCAGGAGCCTAGCAGTGCACCTCTAGAAATTTGGCGGGCAAAGTATGTTCAATTTCAACTCTGACCTTTGACCCAACTAACATTACTTTTGTACCTGATTATCCACATGGTGTAATGTTTGCAATATAGCCAGCGCTACCAAACCATGGGGGTAAGACACAACTACGGAAAAATCTAATTCTAAGAATGTAAGATCCATCTAATAGAAGATGACGAATGCTGTTGTCAAAGACAAGAACTGTGAAGACTTTTTGTGACTGAAAAGAAAATAATCATTATAACAATATATTGAACTAGTAATCACTTTTATATAAAATATAATATTTGTGATTCCATGCATATGGGACAAAGGTACATAAATAAAAATTTCTTAGTAATGATGAGGTGCAGATATCCTTGATTTTTCAACATTGTCATGAAACATTCAAATGACGATGAAACAAAATGGAGATTTATTTATTAAAATTCTCCATTACAGTGAAAGATATGGTTGAGACATTGTGCAAGATGATAGCACAATAAGCTTTAAGTAATGAAAAAGGTTGTATGGCACAAACATAATGATATTCAACAAAGCACTTGATAATACTTTGTTGAATATCATTATGTTTGTGCCATTGTATTTGTGGCAGAAGTCAAAATATGATAGATGGTGGCAGAAGTCAAAATATGATAGATGCTCACAAAAGATGTCATATGGAAATTGGGAGATTGTTGATGCTATTTGATATAAAACAAGAGCTTCTGAAAAAAGCTAGTCTTTCGCTTACTTATATTGTGTAGGTAAAATTGTTTGGCATAGTTTGGTCAAGCGTGGGTGCCAAGTCTGCAACGTTGGCAGCTCTGGCACAGTTTGGTCAAGTGCTAGGTTATATAACTGTTTAGTAAGGTAGTGGTTCTCACAGAGTATATTTTACTTGAACTGTATAATAACACAACTGCATGAATGATGTTAACTTTATTCGGATTGTTTCGCTGTTAAGAACGGCTCTGTTACAGTACAACAGGGTTTTATGAAAGTGCACTGTAGTAATCAAATTTATCAGTAGATGTGTCCTGAATTTCTGCAAGAACAAACAAAGTATTGTCACCATAAACAACTGAACATAAAATATTAACATGGCATATACAGTAATGGAAATATTTTTTTTAATGGCAAGATCATGTGAAAGGTAGATATTTTAAACTAAAACAGGTCCGTGGTATGTTTAATGGAACGTTTCGTTTCTTTTAGTAACGCAATTATGCTTTTACTTGACGGAGTCGTGACGTCACGCGTCAGACTCACTCCGTCGAGCTCGGTCAGAATCTTCCCTTTCGAAATTATAAATTAAATGTGGGTAATTCTATTTTCAACGCATCCGAGGGCTACTATTTTGCTGAAAGAAGTTTGTTACACGAAAATAGCCTGAAATTTCTTAGAGTAAGAAATTTCCGAATACGCCCCCCTCCCACACCATGTCAGATGCGGCGCACGCATCTTACACAATTCTAGATTTTGTAGCGGTGATTTTCCATAAAACAAAGTAAATGACATGTCAAACTGTTCTCTACAATGTCTGTTTTATTATAACCAAACAGCGAACATGTTAGTTTATAAATTGTATACAATCTTACGAAGAAATCCTCACCGTTCACATCCGTCTCTGCAAATTCCTGCTTATAAGCCATACAGAAACCAAGCAGCACATTCATGGTAGGCCGATACGTATGTCATAACGTTACATACCGTCGAATCTGCAGGGTAGAATATCTCGCTAGCACGATATGGCATGGACCGCAAACCAAGCAGCACATTCATGGTAGGCCGATACGTATGTCATAACGTTACATACCGTCGAATCTACAGGGTAGAATATCTCGCTAGCACGGTATGGCATGGTCGACCCGGACGGACGGACGGACGGACAGACGGACAGAAATCTAATATCGGTCTGATTGCCTTTCGCCGCGGAAGCGCGGCGAAAGACAAAAATGTTAGCTAAACGACTTATTCAAACAACAAACAACTACATGAAAGTGAGGACCCACCTTGCTTACAAAATTTTTTACAGAAATGACTGTAACAAACATTACCATTGTTTGATGCTTTGTAAGCATTCTGTCTGACCCGGTGCAAAACTGCTGCCCACTTTTTAAATGTCCCTAGGGACGTCAACTAATGCCTAAATGATGTAGCTTATAATGTTTTTTTTTTTTTTAAGAAAAAGTTTACTGTTACTGGTAGCGTTTGTTACCCTGTGATACATTACCAATAGGACCAAAAATAAGTTGCCATTTTTGGCTATGGTTGAAAGAGGAATTTTGCTAAACAACCAGGTAGTTTTCACTGAAAATAAAGCCGATTTATTTTTCGACCAAAAAATGCCATTTTTGACTTTTCAATGAGAACGAGTGTCTAATATCAACTCTAAAAGCTAAATCAAATCAAGGACTATCAATCACATGTGTTCAAGTACCGTATTGTGTTTAACTGAGTGCATACCTGACCTGAGGAGTATAGTCAAGTCACATCTGGATTCCCAGGCATTCTTCTTATGATTGCATTGAAGAAATGAAAATGAAAATACAATCTTCCCATTACAGATCCTTTATTTGTAATAGTCATGTTTACCTCTGTTCTACTCTATCATTATAATAATAATCTTATATCTAATTATACTGTGGTACTAATAAAATCTATGCTGAGTTACCTATCAAACAGGGTACAGATACATATTACATATAACTTTTGAGTAAGGCTTAGGAAAAAATGTTGTTTCCTGTATCAGTCCTGAAAAAATAATTAGGGTCAGTAGGTAGGGATTATCTTTTTTCAAAATTCTTTTTAAGACTTTGTGCAAAACCTATATTTTGAATGTCAAACTTGAATTTACAATTATCCTTCAATAGGAATTAGGCTGAAAAAAATCTAACTGGAAACTATGTGACTCTTCTACCCATCCCGAAAAAAGACTAGGGTCAGCTGGTTTTTCAAAGATAGGTCGGGAAACAGGAAACATAATTTTTTTCCTATGCCAAAGCAACATTTATTCAATCTTACTGATGATTCATGTCATTCTATCATGTTAGTATAAAAATTCAAAACTGTTAATGCAGGTTAATACATGCAACTACAAAATACATTCAATTACCTCTAAAATGACACATTTTGGGTTTAGAGATGTAAGAGCAGTATTAAGAAGAAAAACTTTGTAATAAATTCTTTCTCGACTTTGATATTGGGCTTGTTAACAAAACTGCATAATGCTATTAGAGTTAGTACTCGCCATACTGAATATTTATTAGTTAAGTAGTCAATATAATTTGTATATGCCCTGTAATATACATGTATGACAAAAGTTGTGACATCTTATTATACTGAATGTGTTAGCAACTACTTTTATGATCCTGGACTACACCTAAACCCCCTCCCCCAAGGTTAGCCCAATGAAGCTTGGGGAACATGGTGCTTAGTACCATCTCAGTCCACTCTTCGTCTTAACTCATCACTGCTGTCTTCTTCCAAAAGTAAATCTTCATGGTCATCTTTGTCCTCATTATCTTTCTGCACATAATCATTGTTGTCTTATTCATTTGCCTTCTTCTTCATAGTTGTCTCCATCATCGTTGTTGTCTTCATCATGAGTCATCACTATCGTCTTCTTCCCAGCGTTCTTCCCCATAGTCATTTCCATAATCATCATAGTTGTCCTCCTCCACATATGCATCTTCATCAATATAGTTGTCATCATCATCATCGTCATCTTCATCATCAGAGTCATCTCCCTCATCAGAGTCCTCTTCATCATCAGAGCTGTCTTCATCATCAGAGTCGTATTCGTCAGGACTGTCTTCATCACTGTCATCTTCATCTGCACTCTCATCATAGCCTTGGAAACGCTTGTAAAGCTCATCTGTATCTTCGACATGACCGAGGCACTTTGGAACCAATTTTGCCACAAGGCAATCTTTCCTATGTGCAGACTGTAACCACTGGATCATGGGTTTGAGTGTCATGTTTGTGCTCTGAAGCTTCAGCCAAGTGTCTGTCTTTGGCTGGTACTGGAAGAGATCAATTTCAGAATTTTCTTGAACTGCTGGTGCATAAATGTAGTTGATCAAGCTGAGTATACTTTTTCTGTTTAGGCTCAGGAGGCACAAAGACTCCTCAAGGGGCATCAGGACCAGAAATTCTCCTGAAAAAGCTGTGCCATTCCCAGAGTATTTCCACACGTTTTCTTTAGGATCGTAGACCTGTACATAACGAGGCGAAATACTCTTCTCCACACAGTAGATGGACCCCTGAAATGAGACCGCATGTGGAAGGTCAGGTGGTTTGACCATGTCTGCTGTCTTGCTCCACTTGTTCTCTGTGGTACTGAACCTGTAGCAGCCCTTACTTGTTATGATGTAGATGCTGTCATCAAGGGCCACAGCAGAGGAACATCCAGGTTGGGCTGGAGCTGGCATTGGATAGGGGATGGATGGTATGGGCGTCCACTCATCACTGCTGGGGTCGTACCTCTCTGCTGTTTGATCTGTCTTGTCACCTCCTATGGCATAGATGTGCCCCTTCAGATGAACCAGTCCGCAACTGGGGAAAAGGTGTAAAGAAATGCATGTATATCCAATATCAACTCTAGTGTGTTATGCTGAAGAACTGAATGAAAAAATATTCCATCATACAAGATTCCTATCACCACATATGTACATTTGCATGTAACCCTTTGGATCCTGGGATTGATGTGATTAAACTACCTCCCACAGTGACTGTGTATTGAACATGTTACCCTTTGTCTTTTTTAACCCTTGTCCTTCTGGTATGACACATTTAGGTGAAAAATAATCCAAACCCATAAAATTATTGGTACCACATATACTATGAAATGGACTGCATGTATTTCAAAACTTCGCTTGTGCAAGATTTTCAGTGAATTTAAAAAAAAAACACATCCTGGAGCAAATATGGCCATTAGAATATAAAATTTATTTCAGTCTTCTTAAGCCAAGTTCATATGGCCTTAAAATGAAAGTGGTCAATATGGAAAAAAGATGGATGCTAGAAAGTGTCAAAGAGAAGGAACTGAATAAGATCAAGAGAAAACATATTATGTGTAATATATTTTCAATAGAGAGGAAAGTCTTATGTCTATAAAGATTACCCGCCACACTCACAGCCTGCAAAGAATATAGCATATATCTATGCAATTCATTTACAAACTAATATAAAGCAATATTGTATTATTAGAAGTGTCTACCTGTCTCGAGGTGTAGTCAAGTCACATCTGGATTCCCAGGTATTCTCCTGATGATTGAATTGAAGAAACTTTTTCATTCCTTTTTTCCTGGACCCCCTGTCAATATACCCTGCCATGTACAGGTCATCAGTTGGAGTCACTGCCACTGAGTATGACTGAAGGTGGTCAGGCATACGCATTTCATACAACTTGCCTTTCAATGGGTCACAGCAAACAGCATTTCTTTTCTTAGAAGATATGAAAGCGAAATCTCCTAGGATGATGGGCATTTCAGTCCGTGTCTGCCACACACGCTGGGTTGTGATGTCACTGTACACCAACTTGCAGCCTGTTGGCAGGCACTTACTCTCAAGTTCCACAAGTTGGTCGGAGCTGATGAAACAATGGCGGAATGATTTGCAAAGAGCAGGAAGGTGCTGCATGCGCTCCTCTTGGTTGAAATCAACCCATCTTAGAGCGGCTTGCACAACGACATCTTCAGAGTCGACCATCAAATCATCCATGTTGAGCAGTGACTGGAGCAGGGGAAGTGGCAATTGGAGAAAGGATGGTTGTAGCGCCACCTGGTTGAACCTGGAGAAATTGCATGAGCCATGAGTTGATTCTAGTACATTTTTCTTCACCAAATAAGGACAACTGCTAATCAAAATTTGGTACTTGTGTTGGTGTGCTTTCTGTGCAAGATTATTGGTCCCTACAATACAGGATCTACAATGCACTTTTGCTTTACTTATTGAATACCAAAGATGTATTTGCAAACTATTCAAAAACACACTTATCCCCTGTATTATGTAGAATAATGTTTATAATTACTAGCTCCAACTCATTAAGGTAATAGTGTTTTGTGACATTTACTTGTACTAGTTGATTTGTTTGCATGTCAAATGTAAAGACAAGTAAAACTACTTTCTCTCAACTGGAAAGTGATATAATGACAATTGTAGCTGTTAATTAAAATGACTGCTTCTTGCCAAAATTGATACTTGGGAAATCATGTTGAAACAACTGGCTATATCTGTATTCCTTGTGACTAACAAGAAGTACAGTGAGCTGCTAGCGCTGTTAAACTTACCTGTTTGTGATGTACCTCACACTGGCCTCCTTCAGGGTAAGGTCCCCCAGCATGTCTGCATACATCAACACATCTGCACAGTTGGACACGTCCAGATGGTTCTTCATGTACTTTGCTACCTTACGGCTTACAAATTCAATCTGGAATGGTGGAAAAACCGAAGGACTCAAAAAGTGAGGATTACCAGACAAGAACAAGGAATTGAGATATTTCGGATGCCCAAAAAAAGAGCTTGCTATTGACCACTTTGCACTCTAGATCTCATATGGATGCCATCCCCGTGCACCATAGCTGAGCACGGAACGCTATGATGATGATGATAGCTGAGCACTTAAAAAATGTAAACCGTAAATATAAGCTGTAATAAGCATAAATTTGTATGAGATAAAATAGCAACAAAATAAATGTACTAATGAGTGATGTCAAAAGAGAAGGTGCAAAATGAATGAAGAATGTATTGCTTGGTATACAATGACCTGTGTGTTCACTTATTTGTTCCAGAAAGGCCTTGGTTCAACCTCCCTTCACAGATTTCATCATGATGTTTTTGGCCACCTTTTTTCCCCACATGCTTGCATCAGCTTTTGCATCAGCTGACAGTTTGCCATCCATATGACACATATCCTTTTATTGTTATTAACCTACATAAGCAGCCTTGGTGTTTGTTACATAAATGTGCATAGTTACTCAAAAAGGGTCAGAGGGTAACCATAATCAAAACAGGATAGCCAATAGTAAATGATATGCACGACATACAACACAAAATATTGCATGTTAAAAACATGATCAACCAAACATTTTTCATAAGTTTATATATGTCATGATTTGTAGTATATACAAAGACGGCATGTCCTTACAAATATCAGGAAGACATATATAGCTTTACCTGTAGCAGTTTGGCTGCAGACATCACAGCCTGGACCTGGTCTGGCTCTGCGTGAAAGAAGCCGGTGTAGGCGTAGTTCAGAATGGTTGCCATGGCTACCTCACTCACATCCTGGATGCTGACCCTCTCCTGTTTGGCCTCTGCGTAGCCGCTGGTGAACATGCCACGGAAGTAGGGACTGCACGCTGCCAGGACAGCACGATGGCAGGGGAAACTGAGGAGGGATATACCGTTTCACTCTCAGACTGCTATTTAATGCATGGTTGAACACCCAATATTCAGTATCACTTCATATACCAGTACATATAAAGGCCGCTCACAGCAGTTGTGAAACGATATTTACGAACGATCAATGAGTTTGTAAATCAACAGGAGACATCAAACCTAGCACAATATAGTTTAGAGTGGGAAAACATTATTTGGAAAACAAACAGTGCTTTTTATCATTATTACAGATACATACAAAATTTTCTAAAATAACCCCATCGTGTGTAAACATGAGCGAACATGTGTGATCACGTCGACCGATGATGATGACAAAATTTTAAAAGACTTTGTAATACTTGCTTTGTTTGCTTCTCAACAAATCTTCTCTGCAAGCCTGGAGCAATTTAGATTTTTTTTTTTTTAGAAATTTCATTAAAAATTTTTATTCCAGTCAAATGTTTAAAAGGGAATCATTAATTTCTAGATCATTGGTTTCTGATAATTGATTAATCAAACCAAATTGGTGCAGCATACATTTTAATATTCTTTTTTTGTGCTTTTTGTATCAGTAATTTCATATGATACAATCATATAATGTTCACTTACTCAACTGAAAAAAGGTTTATCTAATTTTTAAAAAAATCTATATCAACCTTTCATACAGCATTAGAAGCCAATTGTTAAGCAGAATGCAGTCAGTGCAAGCTGAAGAAAGAATTAACTTCACATTTGAACTTCTGTCTATCTCCAAATTAAGTCTAATGGTAATGATTTTATCTGGAAGTTTGTTCCACAGTCCTACTGTTGTTGGAAGGAAAGTTCCATTATGTCTGACATGAGTGTGTTTCATGGTAATCATATTTGTAACAGCAATGTCTAACTTATCAAAGGTACTATAACGTAATTATGCTAATGATCATCCAGGCTCAGGTCCGAACCTGGAAAATGATCCTCAGGACCTGAACGGAACCTATACCTGAAATTTCTGTATTGGTACCTTGACCCCTATAGCGCCGTACCAACAATAGTTTTTTCTTTCTTTCTGTCCTTTCAAGCTTCACATTTTATTCTTTGACTTAAGATTTATTTTGGAATTAGTTACCTGTTTTGTGATACCTTTTTTTTTAAATCTCCAGCATGTATGTGTTCATTTTACAGCTGCTTTGCACAATTCGCTAGGTGGTTGAAAACTTTCTTTTTTTTTCGAAACGGCCAAAATTAATGCGAGCGGGGATGTTATCCATATAATCAAATCAACATGGCCTTATGCAACACAACCTCCTAAGTAACAAGTGGCTTTAACGCATTTTCTAGGCAAACAAATACCGACTGAAAGATGAAATCTGCCTGTCTTAAACCTTAATGACATTTAGGCGCGAGTAACCAGACAAAACTTAAATTGAACACCCCCCTCCCCACCTACATTTTACCTTCTCCCTTCCACCTCCAGAACCACGTCAGTCAGCTCTCCCCGCCTCCGAAGTTCGTCAAGCCCTCGGAGAACTTCATCCGTGTGGTCGTTGTTTGATACGTTCATATTCAACAATGTACGAGTACCAAAACCGAAGAACTTACTCCTTGTACCTCTTCAGAAATTTGGCGGGCAAACTATGTTCAATTTCAACTATGACCTTTGACCCAACTAACCTTACATACCTGATGATCCACATAGTGTAATGTTTGTGAGCCAGGGCTACCAAACCATGGGGGATAATACACACCTACGGGAAGATTTAATTCTAAGAAAGTAAGACTCAACTAATACAAGATTATGAATGTTTGTTGTCAAAGACAAAAAAGTTCAAGACTTTGTTCATGTGACTGAAAAGAAAATAATCATTATAGAAATACAATGAACTTGTAGTCACTTTTATATAAAACATCATATTTGCGATTCCTTGCCTATGGAACAAAGGTACATAAATTTGAATTTCTTAGCATTGATGAGGTGCAGGTATCCTTGATTATCCAACATTGTCATAAAACATTTCAATGACGATCAAACAAAATGGAGATTTAGTTATCAAATTCTTCACCACAGTGAAAGGTATAGTGGAGACAGGGTGTGCCTGTGCAAGATGATAGTACAATAAACTTAAAGTGAGGAAAAAGGCTGTATGGCACAAACATAATGATATTCAAGTATCAAGTACCAGTATATATATTTACTTGATAACATGTTGCTTGTAAATATCATTGAAGAATGGTTAACGTTAACTCAGTAAATTCCATTAAAAGCTTCATGCATAGCCCCAAATCTACGGTACTTGTGTACAGCTAAATGATGACACTACTCACACTAGTAAAACCTTTCTGTTGTGACACGAGTGTTTAAGAGTTTATATCATTAATACTAAACTGTATCTTTACTTCATATATGATTATTACTCTAATCTATTTAAAAAAATACATCAATACCAGAGTTTTTGTCAAAACACTATAGCTAGTCTTCCCCTCCTCCCTGCCAACCCCCACACAGGGTCACCTCATGGCAACCTGGTCTTTATCACATTTAGTCAGATTTACACATTCGGACTATGAAGCTTTGGAAACGTGTCACCATTACCCCTCCCATTCTGCATCTGAGTCCCAATAGTCGTTTTTGTCATCATAGTTGTCTTTATTATGAAAGTCCTCTTTGTCTTCACTTATCTCTGTCATCTCCTTCCTTTTTTCACCACTTATCTGTCATCTTCTTCACGGAGTACATCCTCAGTCATCTGTCATTGTAGTTGTCTTTCTCTTCGTTATCATAGTCATCTTCTTCATCATAGCTGTCTTCACCATGACTTATCAGAGTCATCTTCACACTCAGAATCAGCTTTGTCCTCAGTCATCTTCAATGTCACTTTCATCTTCATCCTGTCTGTCATAAAGTTCATCATAACTGTCATCATCACTGTCATCTATTTCCCAGAGAGACCTCCCATCTCCATAGGCTACGAGATGCCTAAAATAAATCTCATCACTGTCTTCAGAATCTTCCTACTCATCTTCATCCTTGTCTTCAACATAGCCCAGGTACTTTGGAACCATTGTTGCCACCAGGCACGTTTGCCTGTGTGCGGACTGGAACCACATGGGCTTGAGTTTCATATCTGTATCTGTATCTAAATTTATATAGCCGGTATAACCGCCATTCGGCGTAACACACCAGCGCACGCGGTGCGGCAGCAGCTGGTTATATTACACTGAACGATCCGTCACACCTAAATTTTGCACATCTATCTGCAAGCGTTCTTTAAAACTATCAAGAGAAGATGCCCCTACTGTACTTGGTGATAACAAATTCCAATCTACGATAGTTCTGGGAAAATACGAATTTTTGAACACATCAATCCTAGCTTGGAAACTCTGGTACTTGAAGTCATGGCTGTTTCTTGTT
Source organism: Branchiostoma floridae (assembly GCF_000003815.2). Lineage (NCBI taxonomy): Eukaryota > Metazoa > Chordata > Leptocardii > Amphioxiformes > Branchiostomatidae > Branchiostoma > Branchiostoma floridae. Next base: position 28,339,089 of record NC_049980.1, on the reverse strand, counting down.
CTTTTTTGAGCTGGTATTAGATACTTATCAGTCGGTACGTCCACCAACTTTTTGGTCATTTTGTACATCATGCAAAGTCTTGACGCTTTCCTTCTGTCTTCAAGTGATGTCCACTGTAGATCTGTTTTCATTTTGGTAACACTAGCATCCCTGTTGTAGTTGTTTGTACAGAATCGGGCAGCTTGGTTCTGTGCCCTTTCAAGTTTACCTTTGTCTTTCTTTGTATACGGATCCCATACTGTTGCAGCATATTCAAGGTTAGGTCTTACCAGTGACGTGTATGCAAGTGATTTTACCCTGGCTGGGCATGCCCACAAGTTACGTTTGATCACCCCCAATGTCTGTTTAGCCTTGGTTGTTATTTTGTTAACATGGACACCCCACTTCAGCCCAGTTGTTAACGTAATACCTAGGTATGGGTGGCTTTTCGTGGTTGCTAATGTCTGACCACAAAACTGATAAGGGGACACATTTGGTGTGCGTTTGTTCGTTATGTGCATGATATAGCACTTATCAGGATTGAACTGCATAAGCCATTTCCTTTGCCATTCTTCCAGGGTGTTCAGATCTTTCTGAAGAAGTTGTGAGTCATTCTTTGCAGATACCTCTATATATAGCAGACAATCATCGGCGAATAACCTCACACTTGAATCGAGCTGGTCTGGCAAGTCGTTTATGTACAAGAGGAAGAGCAATGGTCCCAGAACAGTCCCTTGCGGAACTCCCGATGCTACTTTAACTGGAGCTGAGGCCTTCCCTTCTACCACTACCGTTTGCTCTCTATTCGTCAGGAAAGCCTTTAACCAGTATAATGTAGAACCTTGTATTCCATAGTACTCCAGTTTTGTTATGAGTCTGCTATGTGGTACTTTGTCGAAGGCTTTAGTGAAATCAAGTATTGCTAGATCCACCTGTCTTTTATTGTTCAGTGCCCCAGCTATGTCGTGAACTGTTAAAATAAGCTGTGTTTCTGTTGATCGCTTTGCTCTGAAACCGTGCTGGTAGTCCGTTAGTATATTGTGGCCTTCCAAGTGATTCATGATATGTCTATGAATAATGTCATATCTGTACTCTCTTGCTTTAGAGTCAAGTGTCTGTCTTTGGTTGGTACTGAAAGAGACCAATTTCAGAATACCTTTTAACAGTTTGATCATAATCATTGCAAATGGGACGTCTGCCATTTGTGTTTAGGGTGAGGAGGTACAAAGACCCATCATGGGGCATCAGCATCAGATCATCTCCTGGGAAAGCTGTACCTGTGCCATTCCTGCAATGGTTCCATACATTGTCTTTGGGATTGTACGCCTGTATATATTTGGGCAACTGGCCTCTCCTGTCCACACAGTAGATGGACCCCTGGAACGCGACAGCTTGTGGATGCTGAGGAGGTGCGAGCATGTCTGCTGTCTTGCTCCACTTGTTCTCTGTGGTATTGAACTTGTAGCAGCCTTTACTAGTTATGACGTAGATCGCACAAAGTACAGTGGACCCCCAGGGCTCGAGGTGGTATCGGGGTGGTTCTGGCATTGGATAGGGGATGGATAATATGGACGTCCACTCGTCACTGCTGGGGTCATACCTCTCTGCTGTTTGATTTGTCTTGTCACCCCCGATGGCATAGATGTGTCCTTTCAGATGAAGCAGTCCACAACTGTGGAAAAGGATGTAGACCCATACATGGCATGAATCAAGGCTAAATTAAAACAAGGACTATGTCCTTGATCAATCAAATGTGTTCCACTACCATATTGTGTTTAACTGAGTGCCTACCTGACCCGAGGAGTAGTCAAGTCACATCTGGATTCCCAGGTATTCTTCTGATGATTGAATTGAAGAAATGTTTTGTCGTTGAACCCCGTTTGAACAAGCCCTGCCAAGTACAGGTCATCAATAGGGGTCACTGCCATTGAGTAGGAACGGAGAGTGTCAGGCAAATGCATTTCATACAACTTGCCTTTCAAAGGGTCACAGCTAACAGCATTTCTTTTATTACTAGGGGCAAAAAAGAAATCTCCTATGATAATGAGAATTTCAGTCCGTGTCTGCCCCACACGCTGGGTTGTGCTGTCACTGTACACCAGCTTGCAGTCTGCTGGCAGACACTTACTCTCAAGCTCCAGGCATTGTTCGGAGGTGATGAAAGAATGGCGGAATGATTTGCAAATTGCAGGAAGGTGCTGCAAGCGTTCAGCTGGGTTAAAATCAACCCATCTTGCACAACGTCATCTTCAGAGTCGACCATTAGATCATCCATGTTTAGAAACGACTGGAACTGTGGAAGAGGCAACTGGAGAAAGGCTGGTTGTATCGCCACCTGGTTGAATCTGTAGAAATAACATGGCCCAAGAGTTTTTTCATCGATTTTTACAAGAGCTAGTGATAATTAAAATGTGTTACTTGTGTCAGTGTGATTTCAAATGCTATTGAAGATTACAATACTTAATTTGCTGTCTATATAAACCAAAATTGTATACGTTTTTCCAATTGCATACCCAAGATGCATCTGCAACATTAAAAAAAAAGTCTTTTGAGCCATCCATACAGTACCCGCTCATGATGATTTACCAGGAGTAAACTGGTCTGCTTTGGGCAAACCAAATGTAGAGACACATGTAAAACAACCAAGGCTTTACCTCAACCTAAAAATTTGAAAGTGATATCATCAAAATTGCTGATATAATAACATGTAGTCATAATGACAAATTCATGCCAAAAATATGTTTGCAAAATCATTCCATATGGCTCTATATATATGTATTTCTGAGTTAAAGTATATGTGACCACCAGCAAGTACTGTGAGCTTTACTGTAAAGTTTACCTGTATGTGATGTACCTCACAGTGGCCTCCTTTAGATTGAGATCTCCGAGCATATCTGCATACACGAACACATCTGCACAGTTGGACACGTCCAGATGGTCCTCTATGTATTCTGCTTCTTAACGTGGGTATACACATTCAACCTGGAATAACACAAAAGCCCCAGGGATGAATAAGAACGGATGTCTCACTTCTTTTAACAGGGATTGATGTGTTCAAAAAGTCGCATTTTCCCCCTATTGTAGAGTGAAATTTGCTTTTATCACCAAGCACAGACCCAAACTAGAATATGCTTTCACAGTCTGGGACCCGTGTAGACGTCAATATGCGCAGTCCAACATATTAGAAGATAAGATTGAAACAGTACAGAATAGGGCGGCTAGGTATGTGGCCAATGACTACAGAAACACTACCAGTGCATCCCAACTCAAGACCAACTTAGCAATTGGCCCACTCTCAGTGAAAGAAGAAAACAGGCACGTCTAACCCTCCTCTATAAGGCCATCAATGGACTAATAGCCATTCCTATCCACGACTACATTGTAATGAACAAAATCCCCACTAGAGGCCATCACCACAGATTCATCACACTCTTATGCAAAACAGACACCTACAGATCTAGTTATTTCCCCAGAACAATACCACGATGGAACAGCCTACCACCACAGCTTGTCACATCACCATCATTGAACACCTTCAAGAAAGGGCTGGCCCAGCACATGGGCTGAACAATTGATTCTTCATTTCTGTTGCTTCAAATCCTCTTCCTTGACTTTGGAATTTACTTTGGCATTCCATGACATTGGTTTGCATTTTCCATTTTTTTTTGCAATCTACGGCATATATCTGAACATTTTGCAACTAGCTTCTTCTTACAGTATGGTTGAAAACTTTTTTTCTCTTTGGAAATGACGAAAAATTTCTGTGAGTGCTAATGTCTTTTATATAATCATATCAATGTGGCCTTTAAAAAATTCCAAAGTAAAAGTGCCTGTACTGCAATCAAAGAGCAAGCTGTCTAACCGTGCTGCGTACGTGTACATTGTATAAGACTTAGATCCTGTCAGATAATATTATGCATATATGTAGAAATGGACATATTGCATATATATCAAAAAGCATTACGTACACAGCCATGGAACTGTCATCCTCTTTAATTCTTTCAATGACATAATAAAATATAAGGTTAGTAAAAACTTGAACTTTTAGTAACTCCAAAAAAAGTTAATATTATCTTAATTTAAGGTAAAGCTTGACTGTAATATCATGTAAAAGTTTAACTGTAATGATGTTGTTATGTCCCTATGTACAAACAAGTCTTAAACAAGTGTTTCCATTCAAAGATGAAGCATTCACTGAAAATCAGTTTTAACACACAGCTATCGATTAAGAAAAAACAAAAGCACTGCTTGGTTATTAATCTACAACTCAATGGGCTTCTCTTGCCACATATAACATTTCACCAACCCTAAAGCACCTTGGCCTAATAAACAACTTCTCTTTGCTGACAAGCACTACTATATCGTTTACAACAAAAGTCTGGTACATACTACTATTACTAGTCACCCAACAAGTACAAAGAAACAAAAGAAAACAATATAATTCCTGTTTACAACAACAAATGCACTGCTGCTGCCCTGATCCCCAGTATCTTTGGTGGCTTTATGACTGGCAAAATTGTCTTTCTACCGTTTCAGATATCACCATCACCATTTCCACACTGTCTTCATCTTCGTCACAATTATTCTTTCGGTTCCAGAGAACATGGCTTTTAATGCCCTGTCACAGTCATGAAATTTTGCTCCTTACAAATCTGAGAGAATGCTTTTCAGTTATCACTGTCTTCTCCGTCGGGAGAACCTAACCGTCTACCATCATTTGAAGTAACATCAACCAGGCTTGTGGGAATCATCTTAACCATAAGCCAATCTTCAAGGATATGGGCTTCAAACCACCGTTTCAGGGAGGTCACTACTATGTCTGGGCTTTCTGGTTTCAGCCAAGTGTCTGTCTCTGGCTGGTACTGGTAGATGTCATGCCTCTTTAAGTGCTGCTCATAAGGGTGCTCTGGGTTGTTCACAGTGAGGAGGTATAAAGACCCCCCATGCGGCATAAGGGCCAGACCAGTACAGGAAAAAGTCTTGGCCTTGTCAGAATGTGCCCACACACCGTCCTCAGGGTTATACATCTGCACGTATTCTGGGAATTCCGTGTCCACACAGTAGATGCGTCCCCGATACGTGACAGCTTGTGGATTCCCAGGGGCTTCGAGCATGTCTGCTGTCTTCTTCCACTTGTTGTCTGCGGTACTGAAGCAGTAGCAGCCTTCCCTACCCATGACGTAGATGCTGTCATCAAGGGCCACAGCACAATATACAGAGGAGAACATACGGGAGTGTGCTCTGGGCATTGGATAGGGGATGGTTGGTATGCAGATCCACTGGTCACGACTAGGGTCGTACCTCTCTGCTGTTCGATTTGTTCGACCATCCCCAATAGCATAGATGTACCCATCTAGACACACCAGACTACACCTGGAAAAATACATGAAGGAGAATTTCTAAGAAAACATGCTCAGTCTTTTGAGTGAAAACTACCCTGATTGCATTTTGATGTACATGTACAAGGGCAACTTGCACTTTGTCTTCTACATAATTCAGGACTGGAAATACTTAGTCTTTTGAGTGTAAACTACCCTAAATTGCATTTTGATGTTCAAGGGCGACTTGCACTTTGTCTTCTACATAATTCAGGATTCGAAATACCAACTGCCTTTGTAGGCCAGTGCTTAAAATTGGAGCTGTGCAGGTATCTTGATTATCATCCTGCATCCTACGTGCACAGCCAAGGGAGCTCCAAAAGCCTTAAAACCTTTGGAGAAACATCCTTTAGTACAGCAGATACAAGATTCCAAATACAGTAGATTTTTCCAAGACATGCCTTTGAAAGACTTAAAGGGAAACAAGAGCTTCTGAAAAAAGCTAGTCTTTCGCTTACTTATATTGTGTAGGTAAAATTGTTTGGCATAGTTTGGTCAAGCGTGGGTGCCAAGTCTGCAACGTTGGCAGCTCTGGCACAGTTTGGTCAAGTGCTAGGTTATATAACTGTTTAGTAAGGTAGTGGTTCTCACAGAGTATATTTTACTAGAACTGTATAATAACACAACTGCATGAATGATGTTAACTTTATTCGGATTGTTTCGCTGTTAAGAACGGCTCTGTTACAGTACAACAGGGTTTTATGAAAGTGCACTGTAGTAATCAAATCTATCAGTAGATGTGTCCTGAATTTCTGCAAGAACAAACAAAGTATTGTCACCATAAACAACTGAACATAAAATATTAACATGGCATATACAGTAATGGAAATATTTTTTTTAATGGCAAGATCATGTGAAAGGTAGATATTTTAAACTAAAACAGGTCCGTGGTATGTTTAATGGAACGTTTCGTTTCTTTTAGTAACGCAATTATGCTTTTACTTGACGGAGTCGTGACGTCACGCGTCAGACTCACTCCGTCGAGCTCGGTCAGAATCTTCCCTTTCGAAATTATAAATTAAATGTGGGTAATTCTATTTTTAACGCATCCGAGGGCTACTATTTTGCTGAAAGAAGTTTGTTACACGAAAATAGCCTGAAATTTCTTAGAGTAAGAAATTTCCGAATACGCCCCCCTCCCACACCATGTCAGATGCGGCGCACGCATCTTACACAATTCTAGATTTTGTAGCGGTGATTTTCCATAAAACAAAGTAAATGACATGTCAAACTGTTCTCTACAAGGTCTGTTTTATTATAACCAAACAGCGAACATGTTAGTTTATAAATTGTATACAATCTTACGAAGAAATCCTCACCGTTCACATCCGTCTCTGCAAATTCCTGCTTATAAGCCATACAGAAACCAAGCAGCACATTCATGGTAGGCCGATACGTATGTCATAACGTTACATACCGTCGAATCTGCAGGGTAGAATATCTCGCTAGCACGATATGGCATGGACCGCAAACCAAGCAGCACATTCATGGTAGGCCGATACGTATGTCATAACGTTACATACCGTCGAATCTGCAGGGTAGAATATCTCGCTAGCACGGTATGGCATGGTCGACCCGGACGGACGGACGGACGGACAGACGGACAGAAATCTAATATCGGTCTGATTGCCTTTCGCCGCGGAAGCGCGGCGAAAGACAAAAATGACTGGTGCAAGTAATTTTGACTGCCAGCTACACTGCAATATAGAGGTGGTACACAAAATGTAAGCAAACTATTTCAAGCCATGTAATTACATGTACTGTAACCATTCTGATGACAACAAAGATAGGCAAGCTTACTGTGCCCTTCTGAATTTGCCAAGGCTCTTCTGAGAAGTGCAATATACAAATCGACTATGATGAAATGTATAATTTGCTGTAAAGAAGTTTGGTAAGTGACAATGTATTTGAAGACAGTAACTCCGTATCTCTTTTGATTTAAGACTATCTATAAAAAAATAAATAAGTTTTTCTGATATTTTCTATCTATGCTGAAGAAAGCAGCAGATTGTATGACAAACACTTACCTGATCCTGTTTCCAATCATGTCACACCTCGGTTCCCAGGTGTTTAAAAGGTGGTTGTATTGAAAAAACTTCCTCTCGCCCCATTTATTAGTTGCCGTGCATGTGCCACCTGCCTCAATGATAACACCCCCGGCCAAGTACAGTTCACCTTCATCAGTCCCTATCATTGTGAAACATTCCAGGTTGGCAGGCATGTTCATGGTGTATCTTGTGCCTCTTGAAAGGTCAAAGCAACGGGTATACAGCGGAAATTCCGTAGATGCCTCCCTTAGCACAGCAATCTGCATTTCAGTTCGTGTCATTCCCACACGCTGGGTTGTACTGTCACTGTAAACCAACTCGCTGTTTGTTGACTGGCACTTACTCTCAAGCTCCACAAGTTTGTCTGAGCTGATGAAGGTACGACGTAAGGACTTGCAAATGTCAGGAAGGTGCTGTAAGCGCTCTTCTTGCTTGAAGTCGATCCATCTGAACGCGGCCTCCACAATAACCTCTTCTGAGTTGGCCATTAGATCATCCCTGTTGAGCACCCTTTGTAGTAGAGGCAGGGACAACTGGAGAAAGGATGATTGCAGGACCACCTGGTTGAACCTGTGGAAGACAGGCAGAACTTGAACATTGAACACAGCATGACTTAAAATGATGAAGTTCACCCTTTTTCAGTACCTATATAAAACAACGTGTAGTGTGCTCCTGTAATCTTTTAGTAAGATTATAAAGTAACTTCATAATCAGTACATGTTTCTCTTGTTTGGTTTTGGTTTGTAAATTTACAGTCTAAATAACTGCACCTGCAACATTTAGAAACCTCTCTTGTAATCCCCATCAACACTAAGTTTTTACAAACACCAACCCGGAGCTGCGAGACTGGTTAAATGTGACATTATCTGTATCAAAATGTTGACTTGTGTTACTGTAAATGCAGAAATATTCGCGGTGGATTAATATTCGCGGTTTTCGCGGCGGCCGCTTCACCGCAAAATTAAATCCACCGCGAATATTTCGTCTGCTGGCGCCGCCTAAGGTGCCCCTTTTCCGCTCCATGTACATACTACTACTGTCTTTGTCACTGTATATGAAATGTTTGACATACTTACTACGGTGAAGTCTTGACTGAAGACACACATGTAATTTTTTCATACGACCAACTGTATTACAGTACTGTACAGTATGTTCACCATGATACAAAGGTCGTACTACTGTATACTATTACGTATTGAGAGGGTAGATACGATTAGATCAGTAACAGTGGCTCACGCAAGAACAAGTCAAAAGCACGGAAACTGTTCTATCCGTCTGTATAGGACCCTTACCGGGTAACCAGCAAGTGTTTTCCGACTGGCGGTTTGTAGAGGCGCCGGGTTTTACACGGCAGTTCGTGACTACAGTGCAGTGCTGAAAATGCATTGAATTTCGCGGGATGGCGCTACCGCGAAATTAAATCCACCGCGAAATGTCCATTTTGCCGCTACCGCGAAATTAAATCCCCGCGAAATTAAATGCATTTACAGTATCCCACTCCCACTCACACACTCAGTCCCATGCAGTCAACTGCTTCTGTGAAGTCAAATTATGCAGATATATTGTGACTTGGTGGAGTATTGGATTATGAGTTGTAGAAACTCTATGGTGCCGTCTCTTTTGGGGAATGGTTGTAAAGCTGCTCACCGAGTCACTGCTTATGTTCTGCATAACGTGACATCACAGAAGCAATGGATTGCTCATTCCTTGACAAGCAACATTGGAGTTGGACAGTCCAATTTTTATAATAGAAATTACAGTTCAGCTCTGATTCAGAATGACTTCTACCAACACAAGTGAGTTTTCAAGTTATGATGGCAGGAAGTCATGTTTATGGTTCGTGTACTTTGCTTACATGATAGAGAAACAAGCTATTGAAATTGATGCAACACAATCTATGTCACAGCTATTGAACTCACTTGGATGCAATGAATCTCCCACTGACTTCTTGTAAGGGAAGGTCCCCCAGCATATCTGTGTACATCAACACATCTGTGCAGTTGAACACGTCCAGATGGTCCTTCATGTATTCCGCTGCCTTCTGGTATACAAAATCAACCTAGTAGTAGGAGTATGAAAACAGACAGTTGTGGAAAAACAGGATGACTTCCTAGAAACGAGCCTTTTTCCAAAGTACATGTAATAATACACCATCAATGCATTTTTACAACAATTGAGGGTATCTTCAGGGTACTGTCAGTGTTCTGGGTGTGACTGTGGAATGATAGCTAGTTCTTCGCAAGTAAATTGACTCACAAACTGTAAACAAAAGTGTTCGCAAAGGTTTCATGATTGCAGATTTTGCGGTACTAGTAACTGCTTCACTGCAAACTTAAAACCACTGCAAAAGATTTTATTCTGTCCTCTACCCCCTTGTCTTAGCACTACAACACACATGTCTACTGTACAATATTTATGGGTTCTTTCTACGGTGAAGACACATCCATGAACAGCGTATACATAGTACATCTAACGAATTTATCAAGCATGTCAGTTTGCAACTTTGTTTCCATACAAAAACTGGGCCATAGGGAGGAGAATCACTACCTGTAGCAGTCTGGCTGCAGACATCACAGCCTGGACCTGGTCTGGCGCCGTCCGAAGGCAGCCAGTGTAGGCGTAACCCAGAATAGTTGCCATGGCTTCCTTAGTTACTTTCTGGATGCTGACCCTTTCCTGTTTGGCCTCTGCATAGCCGCTGGTAAACATGCCACGGAAGTAGGGACTGCACGATGCCAGGACGGCACGATGGCAGGGAAAACTGAGAAACAATGTATGGTTTCACATTTATAGTCATGGACATACGTCCTATAAATTCATGCCAAGAAGGCTTTCATACATCCACTGACCAAAAGGTAACAGAAAGAACTAGGGCTACTACTAGTTCTGGTAAATAACTAAACATAAAATCATGTACAACTATTATAGCAAGGAGGTTAAAAAGCGATAAACGGTTTTAGATCCAAAACTGAAATATTACCTGCACCTGAACAAATTATTTGACAAACTAACCCGCACTATGGTACTCAAGGACATTTTAAGGCAATTTTTTTATTAAGCTTATATAATGTCCTTGGGTATCTGAGGTCGTCAATGATGCCAAGAACTATATGACTAAGTGTAATATTTACATTTCTATTTCTATGCTCTACTGGGCAAAGCCCCAACATATATAACGTTACTAGTTTTACCTATACTTCAGGTACATGTGTATCTTATATATGCTTTTTCAAGCAAAGATGACAAAGGTTACTCTACTCTACTCTACTCTACTCTACTCAACTCTACCAATCTTGACTCAAATACTGTTTTTATCTTCTTCCAATGCTGGGTTTTCATCTTTGCCGTAAGTACAATTAGTTTTTTAGTGACAAATTAAACTGGGTCCAGCACGTGTACGTAGTGTCGCAGACAAGCACCACTTGAAAAAAAATTATTCGCTGCAACAAGCTAAAAAATGTGCCCCCCTCCCCACCCCCATCTCACCTCGTCCGTTCCACCTCCAGAACCACGTCAGTCAGCTCTGCCCGCTTCCTCAGGTCATTCAGCTCGCGAAAAAAAGTATTGGGATATTTTTTGTTTATTATGTTCATGTTTATAAACGTTTTGGACGGTTTAAAGAAACAATCACCAGCGTACGTGCAGGTTCAACTTTCTTCTGTCTGACGACTTTCCCTCCAGTTTTGACCTTTGACCCATCTTGAAACCTGATTACCCACGTTGTAACGCATTGGCTAATTGGGGTTTTGTACAAGGCCTCGTTGATGATTATATGGATTACATTTATAGGAATCCTAGAACTGATACGAGTGTGCACTAAAATAAGTTTTGCCAAAAGTCTGTCCCTCAAAAAATTCCTTTCATTATGAAACCTAAGTGGTCAGGAAGGATGAACAAATAAGTGAAGACTGAGTATGGTAAGTTATACCGAACAATGCTAGACATATTCTTCATTTTTGTTGTTACACATCTTCTTCTTTCACTTTAGCATTGACGTTGGCATTCTATGACGTTGTAAACGTTTTTATTTTACTCCACCATTATCACCATACCATATAACGTTAGCCTAACAATCAGAAAAATGTAACAATCTTTCCCGAAACATCTATTCCTACACTATTCTCATGTGCAGTCTTTTGGCCTTAGATGGGAGATCCGGACTGGTCAGCTAGTGGCGCTTAAACCCGACTGTTGCATAATAATAATAATAATAATAATAATAATAATGATGATGATAATTATAATTATACTACTACTACTACTACTACTACTACTACTACTACTGCCACTAACTACTACTACTACTACAAATTTTGCCAGCCAGTAGGTACCCAATGAGTAATGAGGCTGTTTAACGTGGTCTTAAATCCTTCGAAACGTCTTTGGTCAACAACGCACGTCTTGGACGTTGGCTTTATGCTGAGGACTATGGTTAATTGTCTTTAATCACAACGGACTAGCTGATATATTAGATTTAGCGCGCACTAAATTCTGTGAGTGGGAAAGTAGCAGAGTGTGTGGGAGGTGATGGGTTTAAGGTGGGAATTAGGAGAGTGATTAAGCAGGCGAAATCAGCACATTGGCTTCTCAACGTTGTATTGATGTAAAAATTTTGTACTCCGTACACAAAGTATCATCATCATCATGGGTGGGTTGCCCGGTTCATCCGCTCCTTCCGGGCGTCTCCGACCCCCATAACGTTCTTTATATAACGTTCTTTATATCCTCGATCTGCAGCCCCGGAAGACACAAAGTAAAGCGCCTAGGAACAAGTTTTCGATATACTTTGGTCCTTCTCAAGTTGGACTGTGATGCCAGTGAGGAGTCAAAGGTGCCCGGCAATCGGTATCGGGCCCCCGTCTCGGCTGATTGATCATCACTTTGATGGTACATGAGCACTAGAATACCCTTCGGGTAAATTATCGGTGCCAGAAGTCACCGAATGTTTCACTTACCCACCTAAAAAACAAAGCAGATATTGTGGCTATAAGTACATTAACGTTAACTGTTAAAAACAACTGTATGATATTTTGCTGCAATCTTCTAAAGAATTACTTTGGTATCACATCAAGAAATCACTACTGTATTTTGCTATCCTGTCGTGGCTCGGCCATCGCAAACAGGCCTGACAAATAGAAATAGCACTATATGGAGAATAAGGTATCAATATGGGTCAAAGTTCAAAGTTGACAGCATCCGAGGCGCGAGGCTCTGCTTTCTTTTACTTTGTGTAACGTTACCCACGAACCATCCAAACGATTCTCACGAATTCATTCAAACACTTCTTCGATCTTGGCTCACAAAACGCTGCTAATCATGGACATAAGAAACCATAGGTACCGTAGTGATGTTCTTTGTGAACTTAACACCATGAGGGAGCGGGCAGAGCTGACTGACGTTGTTCTGGAGGTGGAAGGGAGAAGGTGAGGTGGGACAACATGGGGGAGGGGGGCATTTCGATCCATCGCTGACTGTTTGTAACGTAACTCTAAAAGATCGCGAGCCAAGTGTGTTTGAAAATGTGCTTTAATTTAGTTATTGATAAATCGTATCGCTAACTACTTGATTAGACCTCACCAAACCGGGAATGATACTTAAGATAATGGGCAACGCGCGCAACAGGATAACCGTTACCCTACTTAGTGCAGTAGAATGAAACGGTATCTTCCTCCTACAGTTTCCCCTGCCATCGTGCTGTCCTGGCATCGTGCAGTCCCTACTTCCGTAGCATGTTCACCACAGGCTATGCAGAGGCCAAACAGGAAAGGGTCACTATTCAGGAAATGAGCAAGGTAGCCATGGCAACCCTTCTGGACTACGCCTACACTGGACGCCTTAAGATGGAGCCAGACCAGGTCCAGGCTGTGATGTCTGCAGCCAAACTGTTGCAGGTAAGGAGTTCAACCTGATTAAGCCAAAGGTGTAATAAACTGATGATAGCAAAATGGTCTGTCAGTGTAACCATGTTTGCGGCTTTCAGATTGCTTTTGTAGATCGTAGGGCAGCAGAGTACATGAAGGACCATCTGGACGTGTCCAACTGTGCAGATGTGATGATGTATGCTGACATGCTGGGGGACGTCGGCCTACAGGAGGCCAGTGGGAAGTACATTGCATTCAGGTGAGTTCAATGCCTATTACACACATTAGACCACACTGGCTTAACTTTATCGATGACCTCCGCGCACACATTGATTTTCGCCTGTTCTAAAAAAAAACCCTGATCTCATCACCCCATATCAATCAGAATTTCATGCTTACCAGAGGACCTGCTCTGCAGGATAGGGGGCACATGGTCAGGGCATGGGACCACTGTGCCCCTGTTCCCTCTTTAAACAAGAATGGCAATACAAACATGATTGAAATGGCGACGATTGTCTTTTACAGTCTTACTGGAGGTGAACATGAGAGAAACCAAGCCAGGGAGTGAATGGGATGGCCATCTGGATGTTTAGCCCTGTGGTTAAGCAGCACTTTTTATTTGTGCTGATTTGTGCTGAATCTGTCTTTTTTTGTCCGTGCGCAATAGTTTTGTTGTCTCCAGAGGATTCCGGGCCATCCATAAAAATTAAGGCGTTGTGGCCTTACACATATTACAACACAAATATATTTGTTTTATTTGCTGTATCTATCAGCACTAACTTTGAAAAATTAATTCATGATATATGTATCTAAACATTGAAGTTGGACATGTATTTTCCCCAGGTTCAACCAGGTGGTGCTAGAACCAGCCTTTCTCCAGGTGCCACTTCTCCTGCTACAGTCACTGCTCAATAGGGAAGATTTAATTACAGACTCAGAAGACAACATTGTGCAAGCTGCTCTAAGATGGGTTGAGTTTGACAAAGAAAAACGCTTGCAGCACCTTCCTGCTCTGTGCAGATGCTTCCGTCAATCCTTCATCAGCTCAAACCAACTTGTGGAACTTGAGAGTAAGTGCCTGCCAACAGACTGCAAGTTGGCTTACAGTGACATCACAACCCTGCGTCAGGGACAGACACGAACTGAAATGCAGATTTTCCCAAGACTATTAAAAGAAGGTTATAGTATCTCGGATCAGGATTTCCACCGGGTCGCTCCTTGCTATGACCCATCCACAGGTAGACTGCACACAATGGATATTCCTGAGCACCTAGAGAGCATCTCTGTGACAGCCACTCCTGATGATGAGCTGTACCTGGCAGGGTACATCTGCAGAGGGGTTAGTCAGTACAGCAGACAGACTACATTTTACCAGTATAACCACCTGACAAACACCTGGGAACCAAGGTGTGAGATGATTTCACCTAGAGCCAGGTATGTGCTTCTACTCTCTCAAGCCTTAAACTTAAGCCAGGTGCCAGCATACCCTGGGAATGGCAGGAAGTAATTGTTCCCCATTGATCTTGTTGGCATTTTTAGCCCAATAACTACATATAAAAATTAAGACTGTCTAGAAGCTGAAAAACAATGACAGGGAAAGATCAGCATAATACTGGTTGAGATATTCAAATATTTTTCTCTAGTGGTTTTTAAGGAAACATTATCAAACCTTGCAGAATGGCCTTTGTAATTGTAACAAAGTTTAAACAAATCAAGGCAATGTTGTCTGCAACTTTTTAGTTTTGGAAGACTAACCTTTTGCTCAAATTCCAAATCAGCCCTGTCAAAGTCAATGGAAGTGTATAATTGCATCTATGTTTGTATCTTGAAAATGTCTTTCTAACGAATGAATAAGCTTTGATATTTATGTGAGGTAGTCTAAGAAACCATAAATACTTTGGCTCTGTAGAACTGTTCAATGGCCAACTTCTCACACTACCAGTCAGAGCATGGAAAGCCAGTGAACTGCAATGTGAATGATTGTTTACATTAGCCAAATTCATTAGATGACTTTATAGCTTCCTCAAGATCCTAGCTAGCTTAAGTTCTTTAGGGTAATGGACAACAAGGTTTTTCTGTGTTAGGAACAATATGTAGGTGTCGAAGGCCCAGTAGTGAGTGATACACAGTTCAATACCACATGTGTATTTGTGTTTTCCTGTCATCCCCAGGTGTAGTCTTGTGTATCTGAAGGGCTACATCTATGCCATTGGTGGTGATGAAACTAAGGAAACAGTGGAGAGGTATGACCCAAGTTGTGATGAGTGGACCTCCGTACCAGCCATCCCTCAGTCCATGTCCTCAGAAATCTGTGCAGTGACTCTTGATGACAGCATCTATGTCATTAGTAAGGAAGGCTGCTACTGCTTCAGTACCACAGAGAACAAGTGGAGCAAGATAGCCGACATGCTTAAACCACCACTGCGTCCTCAGGCCATCACGTATCAAGGGAGCATCTATTGTGTAGACTCCAACGACGAAAGTGGTGTAGAAGTGTACAACCCTTCAAATGGTGAGTGGAAGTTGTCCGAGACTACGACTTTTTACTTCGACATGGCAATGCTGATGGAATATGGAGAGACTATGTACCTCCTCACTATATATAGACATCACAATCATCAAGAGCAATGGATCTCGCCTACCATTTACCAGTACCAGCCAGAGACAGATCATTGGCAGGATCTGGAAGTTGAGGCCCTGCTTATTCCCCCCTTGGAAGAATGGTTGGATTCTAGGAGTAGGACGGATTGCTTGACAACAAGGATGATTCCAATGTGCCTTGGAGATCCAGATGCATACGATGAACTGGATATACTGAGCAGTTCCTCAGAGTCATCTGGAAGCGGAATCTCAGATGACAGTGATAGTGTGGGTGGCTTATCAGATGAAGGGTGACTGATGACGGTAGCAATGACAGTGAGAGTGGGCATGACAATTATAACAGCTGAGACACTAGGACCAATGATAAAGTCTTAAAACAAATCAAATGAGAAGTTTTTTTTAACACTTTATAAATGGGAATGACAATGAGGTAGACTTATCAGACAAAGTGATGAGGACAATTCTAATGGATGGATGTGTAAGTGATGATGGAGACGTCTGAGACGCTAGAACATAATGGAAGAAGTCTCTACATGTAATACTGACTGTATCACCAGTGAGATCTTGAGGGATAGGGAAGTTTTTAAAACACTTTTTCATTTTTATTAGATAAAATCAACATAAATTTGCACTTTAGGCTCTTGACCAATTTCCACCGTTACTAGAAACACTGGCGAGGTGTGAAACGGTTTGCACTGATCTCTCTAAATTTAGAAAGGGTTTGTTGGAAGATGCTATCAACTTAAGGCCTTGTATTTCAGATTGTACTTTCCATTACATGCCTGCGTTGTATTTCTGAGCATTTCATGAAACTGCATTAACATGAACATGATGTTAGGTAGCTATGGCATGCTATATTCCATTTGACAGTTTGCATAAGTCATAGTTTTGGTATTTTATATTCTGCTCTACTACTGTTAGAGAGAGAGAGAGAGGAAGTAAGCAAGGATAGCATTTAAGACACTAGACTTTACAAGATGCTTCTCCACCTCATAAAATAGCCATAGATAAATGGACAAAGAAAGATTTGAAAAGACTCTCAACACTGTATTGCTAACTGAAGACAAACATTCCATTCTTATCATTGTTTTGGGTTTATAATGACCCGGATATATGTTCAATCTTATAAAGTGTTAAGCAATAATCATAATGTGCTCACAAGGAGAAAGTGCTCTATTTCCTAATAGGGAACATTACGTTGTATAGAACCGGGCGCCTACTAACATATGTTGCTTGTTAGTTACATTGCATTTTTATAGCAAGTTTTCTCGGATGCGGATTTAATCAGCACATAACATTTTAACTGGTGAAATGGCATACATGATAGTTTATTAACTTGGTAGATTAACATGTAAGTTTTAATATTATTTTTCATTTGGAATTCATTAGCTTGTTAAATTAGCATAATAAAATTGGATATTGTCTTTCTAACAATGAGTTTGCATCACATATGAATAGTAGCAGTGGTCTAAAACGTATAAACTGCAAAGTGGCCATGTTATAACCAAGAATCCTCCTCATATTGCTGAGCAACAGCTTTCTCATATCCCGCTGCCGTCCCGTTCTCTTGGATGTTGGCGGCAGCGTTGTCTATTCCCTTGTTCTCCATCGGGACACCATTCTGCTTAGATTCTGCACTCTCCAACACTGCTTGTGCATCGCTGTTACTGAAAAATACAAATGAAAAGGACACAACGTTGATGATTGCAACCTCGGTCTCTTTCTGTTTAAAATTATGTCGAGAGCAAAAGCCCTGCAAGGTGTCGTGTTTGTATCAATAGGTGGTGCTAGTTGACATCGGATGCCCTATCTGGCCTGTATCTACTAGTAACATAATAAGTGAACGACTGTTTCCAACAGAGAATGGCTTAGAATGAAGACCAAGCACATTAATTTTACAGACAAGGTTTAAAAAGAAGTCGGACTCACGAAGTTTTGGGTTTCCCCCGAGGCCAACACCGAACAGCAAGGCCGACAGCAACGATAAAGACCAGAGCACACGCGACAGCAATCATGGCAATGATGAACACACTTAGTCCTGGATTGATGAAAAGAATAAAAAATTTTGTTTGGTGAAGGGGAAATTTCTGAAACATGTTTTGAGTCCTAAAGCAAGTTTATCAACTTTATCTGAAATGGTGGAATAACGACTTAGACTTAATGTAAGACTGTTGAGATTGATCACCTTCATTCTGGCAGCGTGGTCCTGAGTACTGATATACTGTAACTACATCCGAGGGACATCTGATGGAATAGAACATAAGTCATGATCATTGGCAACATGGTGGACGGATGCTGATTACATGACATGGCAACATGACATTGCTTACAAGTTACTAATCTTCACATGAAATGCGTATTCTTTGTCATAGCTTTGATTCTCGTGCAGCGCAAAGGGATATTTTAAGCATTTTGGGCGGATGGTATTGGATAATTCTGACTTGGATGTGCGCCTGGTTTAGAACTGCAACATCTTTAAAAATATCCAATCGATCAAGATGACATAGGACACATGTAATGCGATATCCAACACCACTTTTCCATTTTCAGTGCAACTATTATGTTGATCACATTCGTGATTATTATAATTAGCCTGACCTGCACTCCAGGACCGGGTTCCCGTCCTGACAGGTCCCCCCGTTCAGACAGTACTCCGTGTTGGACGTACAGAAGGACCGACACTCCCCTCCGCTGGAGACACACGCCATGTCGTCATGGCAACTAGCACTGCACACCACCACTTCTACTGTTACACCTGCCAAATTCGAGGTAAAGTAGAAGGAAATAATTATGACTTCTATTCCATTATCATCACTCCCATGAAATTACTATGTGCATAGGTTACGTTCAAAGTGCCTCACCAACAGTTGACTTTGACCTTGTATTAAAATTGAGAAATTTACCATTTTCCCTGACAGCAACTCCACCGACTTCCACATCCCCGACCACGCCGTTACCATTAGTTACAGCTGCCTGCAGTACGCTGGCCACCGCTAGGGGCATTTCTGCCTCCTCTTGGCTATCGATGAGCACGTTGACATCAGCAACCACACTTCCTGACCTGTAATCAGACGTGAGTATACGCTAGTATTGTGTATTACGACTTTCGTCTTAACGACGGTTGTTTCCATCAAATCATTAGATTAAGTTAATCAGCCTACCACATTTTGAAATGTCTGTAAATGTTACCTAACCACCTTTAGCTCTTTACCGTGGTTGATTGGCAGATTTGCTATTACAGACCAACCCTGTTGTGTCAGTGACAACACGAGACGTTTGCGTACAGAGAACCTCATACATCACAAAGTTTGATGAATAGTATGAATGGCCACTTGTATTTTGACCGTACCTAAATCCTTGGACAGTAACGCCTTCGAAGCCAGGATAGTCTTGGTACACAGAGTTCATCTGGAAAAAAATTATCGTACATTTACGTTTCAAAGATCTACATCTAGCTACTTTAAAAAGCGTCCCAGCAAAGGAAAGTATGGCAATTCTGGAAATGTGCTAATGTAAGAGCTGCTTACGGCTGCGATGACTTGTGCTGACAGTGTCTGGAACGCTTCAGTGCTGTTGTCCTGCAGATCCGCCGTGAACGTTGGACTGGAGAGGGTCACCTCCATCTCAACCACCGCCATGGGAGCTGATGCACACGACAGAATCAAAACAGTATGGGAGATAGAAAGCGTACTTGGCAATTACTCAGCCCCGTAATTGATTCAGCGACTGTATCACTAGTATGAAAATTATCATGTTTATTTGACAATCAAATAGCCACAATGGCATCTGACATTGATTAGCTCATCGACGACGCCACCTACATATTACGACTATAGACTACGATATAGTAGATTGTAATATTTGCTTTGGTCAAACATCAAGAAGAGATCGAGGAACCGCAGTCACATAACCCTGGCATCTATACTTAATTGTAAAGATGACAGATGGTGATACATGTATTCATCGCTACACAGCCCATTTGTCGGGATACATCTATCTACGTTTCACGTGGCTTTTCCCACTACATCCAGAATAAATATTCAAATCTGTATTCATCTTAATACATTAGCATAGTCTGTCTGTTGATATACAGGTTAGTAGATATATGCTTACCTCTAGTCGATGCAGGCAGTTTACTTGTAGAGACAGCATCTTTCCCGGTGGTCATGGGCATAGTTGGCGTCAATGGTATGGCAGTTGTTGCTTCAGTCGTCAAATCCATAGGTGTGGTCTCTGTGGTGGTAGCTGATGAGGTGGCTATTGGGGCTGCTGTGGAGCCTGTAAACACAAATAAACAGAATTGTTTTTAGTCTTGTGATTTTACAAGATTTGATTTTACAAGAGTCTGAGCAGTCGTCGTCGTCGTCGCACACCCACCACGATGGGATGCATCTGTCACAGCTGAAGTAACCATCATCACAAGGGCCTGAACAAGAGACAAAAATAGGTTGTACGCTGTAGTACATGTAAAAAACATTTTATTATCAAAGAATTATTCGGAATTGTTCAATCTTATTTGTACTCTAGAATACCAGTTACCCTTTTCATTATCCCATGTTATCTCGATGAAGGGTAGATATTCAGGTAGTAGGATACGTGTCACTAACGAGATGTAGTAGATAGTAACATTACCTGAAACGTTTGACCGTTTCCAAAATCATGTCCAGTTGGTTGAGTAAGTGCTTTTCAGCGTAGCCCATGTTAGCTTAGCTACTCTACAGGGTAAATCACGTTGCTTCGTCTTTCTGGATAACGCAGCTTCTTTCCCTCACAAGTATTTTGGCTGTATAGTACTTTGGCCCGAGCAGGTTTTGATTGTAGAAAAGGTATTTGTCTCCACTCACAGTAACTTTCGTCACTCCCGTCTCCACAATGGTTGATTCCGTCACATCGGTACTCTGGTAGGACACAGATACCGTTGTCACACGTGAACGCGTCGTTGCAGTCTGAAAAAGGGAGTAGATACTCTTTCAACTCACATTCTCAAGGGCGCAGTATTGTTTTACAGTTTCAACATCATTTCTACAGATAACTCAGATTTCTACAGTAGATATCTACGTGTTCAGATATTCTTTTAGTCTACATTTTGGAGATGAAGTGGTCAACGTACCACAATTCTGTTCATCTGAAAGGTCGTCACAGTCGGCGTAATAGTCACAAAGCCACTGGTCAGGGATGCACTTGGTGTTGTTGTTACAGTACAGGGCACAGGGTGGTCCAAGTGTGGCTGAAGTGACATGGGTACATGGCATAAAAAACGCTGTTATCCGAAGGAGAGGTATCAGTTTTAGTGCCATGCTGGGAACAAGTAATAACTAAACACTTGTCAGATGGTTATCAGATGGTTATTTGTTACTGAGGCATCTTCAGGTGATGTGGTTTTCAAATGAACGTAATCTCTAGGTGAAAACGTAAAATAACACATGGGTAAATATCCTAAAATAATTTCATCAGCTTTGTAGAAAATAGGGTATTGCAGTTTTCGTATACACAACAAGTAATGTCTCTCAATTGCTTACGTTTATATGCATGCCAGAGTCCCGCTGAGGGGATACAAACTTAGCCACGTTTGGGATTGTGTTCTCGCCGCAAAAGCACCACATACGTCGGCTAGATATAACGATGAGAAGCAGCACTGCAGTTAGAAGCTCTGAGAAGACATCTGATGGACATCGAAACGTACGCAGGTGAGTTCATTGGTCAGTTGGTAAAAGACTCCAATATCCTACACGTGGATAAGGTTTGTCACTCACGGCAACCGATCTCGTCCGCCCCGTCGCTGCAGTCCTCGTACCCGTCACACCTGTAGTCTGCAGGGAAGCAGCTGCCGTCTCCGCAGGTGACTGTGGTGTTCTCCGAACAAGCTGTACCAGATGACAGGTAACATCAAGTTTTCTTAAGATGCAGCCTGCTTGATTTTTTCAACACTGTATCAAATGATTAATTTTCAGTGACAGCTTTTCACATAAGTAGATACGAACATGTACAATCTAGCAGTCACAGGCGAGGCTTGGGTAAATGTGAATGCAACTTACCGACTTGACCACCGGTTAAAATCTTATTGTCCAGCCAGTCGATGTAATTGGAGACCTTGGTCTTTACCCCAGGCTGGTACCTGTTAGCACATCCGTACCCCCAGCTGGTGACGCCCGTCAGATACCAGCGGCCGTCAGCTCCTGTAGTGGAATAATGGTACAAAATCTGTTTAATATTTCTTGCTTGACTTTAAAAAAAATCACTTCCTGTGTATATGTCATTAGAGAGGGTCTGCATGCCTTTTTCCGTTAAGCGTTACGAGCCATTTTAATTCACCGTTAATCGTTACCGACCCTAACTAATTTAACGTTAATCGTTATCGGTATATTCTTCGTGAAGCGTTATTGGTCGTTTTAATTCAACGTTAACCGTTATTTGTTATCCCGAATTCACCGTTAAGCGTTACCAAGAAATTCTTCGTAACCCGTTATACACACGAAGTCAAATGCCAGATAGAACCCCTGAAAATGCAGGAAAAGTCGTTTCAATGGGTCCAGATTTCAAAATTTTCTCCGAGCCTCCCGGCCTCCGGCTCTGGACAGGGTAAAATATGTTGCGGAAGCGTCACCCTCAAAAACTTTATCACTCATACAGATTTCAGTGTAAACTTAGCTTAGTTTCGGGCAAAAAGTACGCCTAGAATGCAAAAAATTAGGTTTCGCCGGACCTTCCTTGCGACGGCTGGCGCCTTTGGCGCTCACGATGACATGGTGAAAATATGCTAGGGGCGTGGGTAGGCACAAAAAACTTTTCTCTCTAATAAAATGTCATTTAATCTAGCTTCGTCTTACAGCAAAATGTGTCCTTCAAAATGCAGTAAATGGCGTTTCAGACGGTCCAGATTTTAATTTAACGTCTCGTGCCTTCCGAGCTCGAAATGGTAAAATATGTCGGGGGCTCTGGGGGTGGAGGCCAAAGCTATAATCATTGTGTAATTTGATGAAAATGTCAAAATCAACCTAGCTTAGTCAGTCGGCAAAATTTGCCGAAAATGCAGGAAACAGCATTTAAGAGGGTCTTGATTTTAAAATTTTTCCGGAGGAGCATACCCCCGGACCCCCCTGGGATGCGTCGTGCCTTCGGCGCTCCATGTGCTGAAACAAAAGTTAAATCCCCCCCATAAGAAATTTGCTGCCGCCGTCTCTGTGGCGGGCCGGGAACTCTGCCTCCGTCAGTTTACAGATGTCATGGATGTCCCTGTCATTCCTCTGGGTTCTGGGCACCTTTTGCTCTGTCATTAGTCGGATATTTTTTCCCATTGATATAAATACTCTAGCGTTGTATGAATAGGAATGCGTCATATGTTTGTTACTCCTTCTGAATTTACCGTTAAGCGTTACCGGGCCTCCTGAATTTACCGTTAACCGTTACCGGGCCTCCTGAATTCACCGTTAAGCGTTACCAAGACCCCCCCCCCCCATGCATACCCTCATTAGAAAGGGGTGTCCCGGCGTTGTCTGGGCTCTTCGACCAAAGGGACCACTACGTATACCATGTGTTGCTTGCATGCAGGACAGTCTGGGGTGAGTATGCCACGGTAGCCTTTTTTTAATCAGGTTCGTTCATGAAGATGAAGAGCGACCCATAGTGATAACTGTAGCAGCATCTCTTCTACCTAAGTCAGAAACATCAAGCTTAAGCAAGCTTGACTTCACTGACTCAATAGGCGAAGCAGTGGTTACGAGGCTGCTCGGGCAATTCCATACCCCATTTTGGCCGGAATGGTTTGATCCGCTCACATCGCAGGTTCTTTCACGTGCTCGGGGTATGGCTCTCCCCAGCCTCGGGACCTTCATTTAATGTCCTATCCGTCCTATCCTCATTTTCACCTGAGTAAAGTGAGGAAATCGTGCCTTTTCCAAGGTCACAAGATCGGCAACACGGCAGCCGGCTTTGAACCCGCGAACTCTCGGTCTCGAGGCAAACACGGACCCACTGGGCAGCAAGCTTCCTTTCTATTTCAATAGCAAGGTATATTTTTTACAGGAACGGGCCTCTAACGTGCAGTCCGGACAGAGTTGTCTTGACCCCGGAATTTCGAAATAACCACCCAATCATAACAAAATGCTCACTGACTGTGAGACCAGTTGAGCAACGCAACAGGGTCATCTCATCAACTCTGTAATAGTGTATGACAAATGGTGTCCATGACACAGTGGACTACTATCCGTACTAATTTGATTCCGACTTCGGTTGACAGAAAATAACCATGCGTTGTACAAGCTCAAAAGTTGACTCTATCACCTGCACAGACTACCGGACCCCCGGAGTCCCCCTGACAGGAGTCGCCCCCGCCCTCCCAGTAGCCGGCACAGAACATGTTGTCCGTCATGCCGCCCTGGTTGGAGATGGTCCGGTTACAGACGGCCGTCGGGATCAGAGCCACCTTCAGCTCCTGCAACAAATCCGGCGGTGTTCCTCCTGGTCAGGGTAGAGAAAAACAGAGATAGGTTGTGGTCGTGATTGCGAACCAGTCTTCAACTGGTCGCGGCAGAGAAGACAATTTCCCTAGCTCATTATTCAACAAGTGTATTATTCAGAAGCCCACGGCCGCGACCTAATGACTGTAACCCTTTCCTATATCGTGTATGTTGGGTACACAGCCTGGATTCGAACTCATGTGTCCTTAGTCCAAAGGCAGTGTCAATATAACCACAGGCTATCGTACCAAAGAAAGAGGATGCGGCAATATCTCGTAAAATGGGTGAATGCCAACAAAAATGCTCAATATTTGGTGAATATGTGAGAGCTGTAAACCCTTAAGGCAAGTAGGAAAAGAAGGGAATCTACCGGATGAGGTGTCCCCCCAGCCTGTTGTGAAGCAGTAGGAGTTCTCGTCGAATCTTGCTGTCTCGTTGGTTTCGAGACAAGCGTAGTTGATGAAGCTGTTTGTCTGGTCGGTACTGGTCTTGAGCCTCACAAGAGCTATGTCGTTGTCAGACGTATAGTCATCGTACCCTTCGTGGAGGTACACTTTCTGCACAGACGACACTATAGCATCCGGGTCTGCGACTTCGGGATGCTGCAGGTGGTGCTTACCAATGAGGATTTGGAGGGTTGGCCACTCGTTTGGTCTAAAAAAACAACTTGTGTGTCAAAATCTTTATAGACTGTTCTGCCTTTTTTTGTCTACTGTCTACGTTGTTGCTGAATGTCCGTTAACATTTTAAAGCCTGTGAGACTGCTCATTTTGTTGTGGTTCTCGTATCACCACTGGAAAGTATAAATCAAGAATAGATTTTGTTTTGTTTATTTGCACAACAAACAAGGAGCAAAATAATGCAAATGGATAAAATACCTTCAGGAGAAGGGAAAAGCACGTAATTATTTAAATCCTCCACTAAGCTACTAGTAAACAAACATGATCAAAATCGATAAATGATAAATCAAAGTAGTACATAGAGTAAAATAACGATGCAATGATGATCATCAAATAATCAAAGGAGGTATTAATTGATAATAAAATGACCAGCCCACTTTGAGAAATATGTGGTGGTAATACCGCTAGTCTGCTATTGTCTACCCATCTGTTGAGTTCGACGAGAAAAGCAATTACATTTAGCCCGTCTTAACAGAGAATCCTTGAAACAAAAATGCTACTGACTGATCCTCATCCAAGCAGTGCGCAGCCGTCACCACCCACTCCGGAGCCACCAGTGTGCCCCCACAGAACGGCGTGTTGAAGTATGTTCTCTTGAGCTGCACCTTTAACAGATACAATTGATCATAAGAAGCTTCAATTGTATTTTTTCAAAACTCACCAGTTAGATAGTAGATAAAATCACCAAGTAGATAAAATGATTTCCACACGCGTGCAACAAGCCAAACTCTTCATTTTGACTCCTGAGCAAGTCCTTTCGTTTTCAGAGTTTCGTGTGTTTTGGGGCGGTGGCGGTTGTACTTCGAAATTCCTACGAATGCGTAGGCAATCCCAATGATAGAAGAAAATGTAGAGTATGTGAAGGAAAGAAGGGCGAACATTACTTCAAGCCCGATGTTCACCAACCTGCCATGGCCATGCTCCGCGGTTCGCCGTGTCTCCTCCCACTATTCTGGACTGGCCGCTTGTGAGAGTCATGTTTCTCAGGCCACAGCCGGAGGCTAGAGGCAAGGGACAAGCTTAAGTGATGCACTCTGAGGTGACAAGGAAATCATGCAAAAGGTATCAGTACTACAATTGTTAAGATTGTGGTGAATTACACTGGGCCCTAACTCTAAAGACAGTTGCTCCTCCGTTTACGGTACAAAAGACATATAAATTCTAAATGACAGCCTTTAAAACACCTCTTTGTCAACAGGTGTTCCTGACTGATATAGAAACTACAATGTCGGAATTCCCAAATTGAATAATCACGATGAAAAATCATTTCAGAGTGTTTTACTTATGCAGCTGTCAGGACTTGAATCAACGATTTTAGAAGATTCCATTAGGTATTTTTGTGCCATGCTGATTTCGTTTATACTTCGGTGTTTCACTTCTTTCGGGACAACGTCAATAGTGTTAATTCAACTCCAACGGATACCCTTACACCACAACGTTGAAACGAAACCCGTGAATCTAAAGATCAAGGTCAACTAATGCAGCATCAGATCTTGATACACGGCTGTCAAAGACATTATAGTCAACGCCTTCGTAACACCGTCCTGTTTTTTTGTGGACGTCTATGGGTACCCAAAGGAATCATGAAGGTTGTCGTTACACAGAAGCGATATGCACCCAGGCAGCGTACCTGGTAAGCAGTTGTCCTCATCTGACCCATCCTTACAGTCGCGACGGCCATCGCAGTGGTGAATCACGTGATAGCAGGATCCATCTCCGCATGCGCGCTGAAACTCACTGGAACAGGTGCCTACAGAAGGATACTTCAATTACGTCCCACAAATTTGGCTGTGTTTGCGAAACGATGCAGAATTGTCTAAACGCAATGTTTACTAAATGAAAGTCTCATCCTTTCAATGCTCATCCATTGGTCACAATAAGATGGTTTACTGAAGAATAGTTTGTATGACGTATTTGTTTTAACTGTATATATTATCACTGTTCAGTTCGGTTCAGTTTAGTTCATCCCCATATGAGGTGCCATTAACGATGTCCAACAATGCATCTCTATCTAGCATGGCGGCTAGCAGGTTGTAGCCCTTTAGACCGACCTCCTCCTCTAAAACTTTTTAAGTGTCAGGTTTGGTCGTCCCCTTTTTCTCTTCGCGTCAGGTTCCCAGAGAAGAACTTTGGCGGACATCTTCTCGTGACGTGCTACGTGGCCAACAAAAGCCAGTCTTCTATTCTGGATAGTTCTAGTGATCGGGAGAAGTCCATTGTACATTTTTTTTGTTTCTGATACGACTCTGCCAGGGTACATTCAGAGCAGACGGGTGTAGTTACCATCCAGTTTCTTGGACAGAGATTTAGTTAGTGTCCATGAGTCTGAATCATAAAGCAAAATAGCCTCTACACATGCTTTAGATATATATTAGATACTTTCAGCTTTGTGGTGTTTTGAATGATTTTTTTCTCTCCAAAAATCACTGTTGTCCACGTACAACTATTGTTTGAACTCACAGTTAGTTTCGTCCGTGTTGTCTCCACAGTCGTCCTCTCTATCACAGACCCAGGAGGTCGGCTTGCACAGGCCGTTTCCACATTGGAACTCCTTTTCGCAGTCTTTAGAAAGGTAAAGAAGTTAAAAAGGCAAAGAGATTGGTCTTCGTAAAAATTCAGAAACATTGACGAAATGGCAATTTGCGGACGCACACGACTACAAACAATGAAACACGCTAACTGGTTATTAGTGCAATGAGGCCTGAAGAGGAACGTACCGTAAGTGCAGTCCTCCTCGTCGGAACCATCGGCGCACTCCACGCTTCCGTCACACCTGGCCCCCACTGGGACACACGCCCCGTCAGTACATGCGTACTCAGACGCACTGCAGCCAGCTGAAATGGTCATTGATCGGCAAGGTCAGGGAGGGCTAAATATTTTGCGTTTTCCGATCGATTTCGTCAACTTAACACACACGCGCTAGCATTCAGCGCGCGCGCGCACAAACACACACACAAACGTACGCACGGACGCACACACACACACAGACTATCTTTTTCTGACAAACCACCCCACTCCAGTGCTGTAACCCCACAGTTATAACCAAATAAAGCGCAGTTTTTGCATTTTTTCTCCCCAAGTGCTACGATGTTTGATGCACCAAAACATATTGTCGCTTTTAAATTCCATTGTCCGCTTGCTCAGATCATGACAACTAGGAAAATCACCAGGGTGTGGTCAGATGGACGGGGTAAAGTCGACTGGACAGCCTCTTGGCCGAATCATCAAATATTTGTAGATCAGCTTAACAGGCAGTGCCTCTTTCCCTCGGAAGGGCATTTATGACTTTGGTAAAACCGATTCAAGCGACGTTGCTAATGATTATACATATACTAGTAGGAAACCCTCACACTGCATTTCCACTCGGGCCTGCGACCTCTCAGCGACCAGTGATTTGAGGTTACTCAATGAATTTCAAAATAAAGAATTAATTTTCGGATTATGAGTTTAGTTGCCAATTTTTTTACGTCTTTCGTCATGTTCCAGTCATAAACCTACGGTTACACAACAAAATCCATTTTTTTTAACTGTATGGTAGCTCGGCTATAATATCGGGTGTATATCGGCCTTCACCGATCGATGGAAATATTAACTTAATCACAGGTCAAGCAACTCTGCCCCTTATTACATCGTTATTAGTGCACTTAAAACAAGTACTGGGACACCTGATGAATTGTTTTAGACAAATTTCGGCCTAGTTACGAGCATTATTACAATACAATGTACGTTTGTGCGCTACGTGTCAGTGTAGGGCGAGAAGCATCGATCGACCACGATGCTGTATTGGCTACAAGTTTGAACAAGGTTGAAAAATGTGATTACGTCATTATGAATATTTGAACAGGTCAACATGTTACAATCATGCATACTTTGCTGACATGTGAACAAAAACAACACCTATATTTACAAGGATCAAAGAACTGCTTCCGGCGGGCATCATGTTTGGTATTGATCTGTCGTCATTCTTTTCCTATCTTTTCCAGAAGTAGACCTCTCTCCCTCGTTACTTAGATATTTGGTATCTAACGCCGGTTTGCGCACACTTAAAGAATGCCTGGCGCCATTTGACGCAGTCCTGAGAGATACCCGCTAAACAGAACACCTACATCTCTGGACAGCAAATATCGCGTTAATTAAACAAAGAGTTTCCAGTAGATGCAGAAAAACACTTTTTACTCTAACTCACCTTTAGTTCCTCTCCAACCTTTCGGCTTGACAGCGCTCGCAGGCCACACCACGGTCAGCGCAACAACCAACGCCAACAAGACAACAGAATAGCAGAGTTGCGAAGCCATACTGTCCCCTTGTACCGTAGCTCCGCCAAAGCAGCAGCTCTGAGTTATCAACCTGCAGTCTTGAGTCGGCGGTTTCACGCTACAGCCTTCTCGTTTTAAGTACGTTTACAGGCGTGGGCAAGTTTTAGCGCTTACCTGGGTGGATAGCTCGCAATCATTAACGTTGTGCTTACTTTATGCGTGTTTGGCGCTCTCGATGACATTTGTTTGAAGTAGATAGGCAGGGTGAGCGGATATATGTGACTCGAGGGTCAATAAACGCGACGTGTCAGCCCACTGATCTATAGTTAATCATCAGTCCGTTAATCGACCTTAAACCGGCTGTAGGTACAACTACGTTTTTCTACACTGACTTGAATGTAAGCATCTTGACCTTGGTCCAGTCAAGGTTAAATTTAACTTCTTTGGTCCAGTGATTACAGCTGGAAAGCTGCTATTAAATAGAAGTTAGTTATCGTATATTAAACTACACTTGGGTTTATTTCAATGAAAATCCGTGTTAACACTTGTGTCTTCCTGTGGTATTAACGACTTGTTTAACCCATGGACTATTTGATTGTAAAGCCATTGTAATTACCAGGGAGAAGAGATACTGCTACAATGACCATTAATTTAGCACCCAGGACTAGTCCATGTGGCCATGAACCGAGCAATGATATCAAAAAACAAGAACACAGCATCTAAAAGTCAGTGTAGGAAAAATTTGCATTTGGAACAATAAGCACTAAACATCATTGTGAACACATGAAAATGTTAACTACTGACATTATTAAACATAGCCATTAAGAGATTGCCAATACTTCTTAATCTTCAATGTATGAAACTTAAAGAATTAGTACAGAGCTAACCACATGGTTAGTAAGCACAATGAAATTTCTTCAGAATTCAAAGACCTGTTACCTAGTTCATCAGCAGAGGAAAAGCACATGAACAGTAAGTACAGGGAAAGAAATCATAAAAATTTCTGTTAACATACAATCAATCAACTGATTCTGTCCTGATCTAAATGAGCTATGTGTTTTTTATCTAATTTTTCCTGGTAGTCATTAGTAACCCTTTGGCTTTTGAAATGTTTAATTATATGTCATATATAGCAAATTGCTTAAGAATAACATGCATGCTGTCAAGTAAACGTAATATACATGTACAAAGTGCATAAAAGTTGCCTGTACATGTTCATGCAGCCTCATGTAATACCGAGTCTGATTTACAACACACGCAAATATTAATGATTTGAAGTTGTGTACAACCTGAAATACAAGGCTGATTGTGTACAACCTGAAATAGAAGGCTGATTGTGTACAACCTGAAATAGAAGGCTGATTGTGTACAACCTGAAATAGAAGGCTGATTGTGTACAACCTGAAATACAAGGCTGATTGTGTACAACCTGAAATAGAAGGCTGATTGTGTACAACCTGAAATACAAGGCTGATTGTGTACAACCTGAAATACAAGGCTGATTGTGTACAACCTGAAATAGAAGGCTGATTGTGTACAACCTGAAATACAAGGCTGATTGTGTACAAGCTGAAATAGAAGGCTGATTGTGTACAAGCTGAAATACAAGGCTGATTGTGTACAACCTGAAATAGAAGGCTGATTGTGTACAAGCTGAAATACAAGGCTGATTGTGTACAACCTGAAATACAAGGCTGATTGTGTACAACCTGAAATACAAGGCTGATTGTGTACAACCTGAAATAGAAGGCTGATTGTGTACAACCTGAAATACAAGGCTGATTGTGTACAAGCTGAAATAGAAGGCTGATTGTGTACAAGCTGAAATACAAGGCTGATTGTGTACAACCTGAAATACAAGGCTGATTAGATTTCCAAATTCTTAGATTTGAAGTCTTTCCAGTGTTAAGACATTTTGCTATCTCACCAGATGACCTGTCCAGTATTTCTCATTACTTAAGCTACGGAATGTTGGCAGGGCAACATGTTTGAGTTTTCAAAACTTTTCTTTTGCTCTGTATTCAAGACATTATTGTTGGTGAATTAACTTAATCTCCTGTGATACTGTCATACGAGGTTTCGCTTTCAGATGACTCAGAGTAACTGCTCGTGCACAAAGCTTCGAACGGGTCCAGTTCCTCATATGCATCTGAATCCTGGTCAAGGCACTGTGGGATCATCCTTGTTGTCAAGCAATCTGTGCTCATCCCAGAACCCAATCGCCGTACCAAAGGGGGTACCAGCTTGCCATTGTCTATCAGATACAGCCAATAGTCTGTCTCTGGCAGATACTTGTATACGTAAATCGTGTTTAATTGGCTTTGCTCATTGTTGTGTCCAGTGAGGAGGTACAAAGTATCTCCATATTCCATCAGAGTTGCCTTGTCGAAGGAATAAGAGCCGTTCCCGGACAACTTCCACTCACCAATTGTGGGGTTGTACACTTCTACACCATTTGAGGACTGGTATCCACTTTCTTTGTGACAGTCTTTACAGTAGATGATCCCTTGATACGTGACGGCCTGAGGACACAATGGTGGTTGAATCATGTCTGCTATCTTGCTCCACTTGTTCTCTGTGGTACTGAAGCAGTAGCAGCCTTCCTTACTAATGACATAGATGCTGTCATCGAGAGTCACTGCACAAAAGTCTGAGGTCACGGGGCGAGGGATAGGTCGTATCGAGGTCCACTCATCACAACTGGGGTCATACCTCTCCACTGTTTTCTTTTTGACATCACCACCAATGGCATAGATGTAGCCCTTCAGATACACCAGACCACACCTGGGGATGACAGAAAACACATACACCTACATGACATTGTAGTAGTAGCAGTCCACTGTGTTCTGCTGATGCAGTGGTCTGGACGCTCTGCTCACATGACACATGACATTGTGGTATTCATAAATACCTTTAAGAGGATGCTTACACAATGAAGTCAATTATCAAATTTTGTTAACTTAAACAACAGTCACTTTGCAAGTCACTGGCTTTCCATTTTCTGACTGGTAAAGTGATATTTGGGCCGGCATGTACAGTTCTACAAAGCCCCGGTTTCTTAGACCAAGAAATAGATATACCACATCATTATCCACATTTTAACACACACAAATATTGACACTAATTCATGATCATTTGTGAAGAAGACATTTTCATGATGCAAACATAGATACAATTACCCGTAAAAAGTATACAGTTTCATATAACTTTGAGGGGCAGTTCCTTATTGAATGAATGACCTTTATTGTACATTTGTGCTCAAGAATGACCTTTATTGTACATTTGTGCTCATACAAGCTAAGTACAGGTCATACTTCTTGCTGTACCTAGGGTATGCTGGTGCCTGGCTCTAAGACAGAAGAAGTTTGAAAAAGAAAGACATACCTGATTCTAGGTGACTTCATCTCATGCCTTGATTCCCAGCTGTTTAACTGATGGTTGTACTGGTAGAACTTCCTCTGAGCACCATAACCAAACCTGCTGATGCTGTTGATGTTGTTGATGCCCCCTGCCAGGTACAGCTCATTGTCAGGAGTGGCTGTCATAGAAAAGTTCTCCAGGTTGTCAGGTACGTCAATTGCATACAGTTCACCTGTGGAAGCATCATAGCAAGGAGCAACCCACTGGATTCCACGTTTTGTGGAGCCTTCTCTTACCAGTCCTGGGAAAATCTGCATTTCTGTTCCTGTCTGTCCCAGACGTTGGGTTGTGCTGTCACTGTAAGCCAGCTTGCAGTCTGTTGGCAGGCACTCACGTGTACTTTCCACTTCGGCAAGTTGGTTTGAGCTGATGAAGGGATGGCGGAAGCATCTGCACAGAGCAGGAAGGTGCTGCAAGCGTTCTTCTTTGTCAAATTCAATCCATCTCAGAGCAGCTTGCACAATTTTGTCTTCTGAGTTGGTCATTAAGTCATCCCTGTTAATCAGTGACTGGAGCAGGGGAAGTGGCAACTTGAGAAAGGCTGGTTGTAGAGCCACCTGGTTGAACCTGGGGAAGTTAGTTACATGTCCAGCTTAGTGGTTTGATTCAAACATGTTAAGATACATAAATCATGAATGTATTTCTTAAAAGTTTACATTGGGGCACTTTTTATCAGTAATAGCCATGGGAAAATTAGAATTGATGTTGCTGATAGAAACCGCGAATCGAAGTAACATAATTTCTCTCGTAATGTGTGTAACAGGCATTGAACTGACCTGAATGCAATGTACCTCTCACTGGCCTCCTTCAGGGTGAGGTCCTCCAGCATGTCAGCATACATCAACACATCTGCACAGTTGGACACGTCCAGATGGTCCTTCATGTAATCTGCTGCCTTACGACATACAAAATCCACCTAGAGGGATCAAACATGATGACACTTACAGACCATCCTGCCCTTTTCAGTTTCTTAAACCATGCATACTGAATTGACTTAATCAGGTCACAGTCAAGGTTAATATCCAGAGGTTTAGGTCCAGCCTGAACCCAGACCTGATCATGTCTAAATTTGTTAAATCAATATCAATAATTGACTGTTGGACTTATTTTCCATGCCTTTTTATTTTCCATGCCTTTTTTGAACATTCAGGCTAATCTACTTTGATGAAGATTGCTAAATCTTTCTTTCTTTCTTGGCTAGATCACCTAATACATGTACCAAGGTCTGAATTAGGTCCACCAAACTGGCATCCACCCCTAGTAGTGACCCCAAAAATAAAGTTGGCATGGCTGAACATGTGTGATTAGATTATGATGCAGTGTCCTTACCTGGAACAGTCTGGCTGCAGACATCACAGCCTGGACCTGGTCTGGCTCCGTCTGAAGGCGTCCGGTGTAGGCGTAGTCCAGAATGGTTGCCATGGCTACCTTGTTTACTTCCTTGATAGTGACCCTTTCCTGTTTGGCCTCCGCATAGCCGCTGGTGAACATGCCACGAAAGTAGGGACTGCACGATGCCAGGACGGCCCGATGGCATGGGAAACTGAGGAGAAAGATTATGCAAGATGTAACATTATTTGAAAGTTTTGGTGCCAGAAGAACAAATATTGTGAACTTTAAAATCCCAACTTAGATTATGAAACTTATTTTCAACAGATCTGCATCATCTTGTCACATCTCAATCATTGGTGACCAATGCGAAAGCAAGCCTCAACCAAATTCCATTACTTCCGGGTAGCCTACCCGGCCGGAAGTAAACCAGCCATAGATTTCCGAATTGAATGTTGCGGTCCAGAGATCTTCTGAGCTTTGCTAGGACTTTCAACAACAAGCTTTATGAACAATTAAAGCAAACTACCGAACGTATTTTACAATCCTTGGTTTGTCTTAAAGTTGGACAAAATGACGGACAATTGACAAGATGGCTGACAATTTATCAAGCGGCAATGGGAAGTGCACATATTTTGAGATGTCTTAAAGCACAAGTAAGTCATATTCATATGTTGCAAATATTGCTGCAGTGAAAAATATGGTAGATTCATTATTTTTTTTTTTACAATAACGTTAACAGTTGTAGCAGTGCGGGGTTTAAGTAGTGTCAAACTTCAGCCGGAAAGGGCTGATCAGCCTTTTCTAGCGCAGTGGTTTTGCTGCTGGGTTGTAATCTGCCGACCCGGGTTCGATCCAGGGTGTCGGGTTTACGGAAAAGATTGGGCTGTCTACCTGGGCTGTCTACCTGGGCTGGCTATCACGTCAGGCTACTTGGACCTTAGAAGGAAAGCCCATTGCGACAAAAGCTGTTTTAGCAGTAGGGTTTGTTTGTGCTCAATGAAGAAGCTATGTGTGAAGGAACTGTATGTGAATGGGCTGTATGTGAAGGAGCTGTGTTTGAAGGAGCGGTGTGTGAAGGGGCTTTGTGTGAAGCAATTGTGTGTGTTACATAACCCAGAGGTTTTGGGTTCAAATCAGTTGATATGCCAGCGATCTTGCGCCCTTTGGAAGGGCTATTAACACGACTTAACAAGGCTGATTGGTCAAAGGCGTCCAGGAGCTGTTCTTTAGTGATTGTCAGGGTCCAGGCGTCTGCGCCATACACTAGGGTCGGCAATTGAATTGTGAGGAGCTTAAAATAAGCGTTGCTAAAGTGCAAGGGTCTGGAACAGCTGCCATTCGGTGCTAACTCAGGTGACCTCAGTACGACAGCAGGTGTGGCTATATAGGACTTAAGGTTTTGAACCACTTACATTTGGAAGGAAGGACCCCTAGTCTTTTCCGTAAGTATTGTGGGTTCTTTGTCCTATCTGAGGGAGGGCCATTACCGAAGCTAGGCACTCTTTTCTCTACCCTAGTGATGGGAGGAAAGTCGTGTGAAGAGCCCTTCCCAAGCGCACAAGATTGGTGGCATATCAACTGATTCGAACCCAGAACCTCTGGGTTCACAGACAACACGCAGCTCCTTCCCACACAACTGCTTCACACAAAGCCCCTTCACACACGGCTCCTTCAAATACAGCTCCTTCACATACTGCCACTTCACACAGCTCATTCACATAATAACACACAGTTCCTTCACACATATCTTCTTCATTGAGCACAAACAACCCCTACTGCTAAAACAGCTTTTGTCTCAATGGGCTTTCGCAGGTCCAAGTAGCCTGACGTGATAGCCAGCCCAGGTAGACAGCCCAGCCTTTTCCGTAAACCCCCCGGTGTCGGCATGTTTATTTCTTTCTGTTAGCTAGCTTTCTACTCGCCCCTCTGAATTCTTACACAGTTACATGTCTTTACTTATTCTATGGAATCATGTAAATGGTACGAAGTACATATAACTAGAGTTCGGGGACCTCATACCTCCATGAAATATTTATTGCTTTTTTGTGGATGGTATGTATGTTTATAGTCGGTTGTATTTGAGAGTAATGGTTATAAATGTTATGGGAAAGTAGTGGTGTATTTATTTAATGACACAGAGGATGTCCATCTGATTAGTAATTATTAAAATGTGACACTTAATTGTGTAATGTGCGTTTAAGAGGTCGACGGCATATGGTAGCGTGGCCATGGTGTTCCTTAAGCTTGATGTTTGGCATTTAAACTGTCTAAGGTTGTCAGCATTATTGAGGTTCGACTATGTGCCTCAGAGCGGTGTGGTGGGAGGAAGTTGGGAAACTCAGAAAGAAGAAGGGATGTGGCCAACTTTAGTCAGATGGTGATTTGATTTTCCACCAATATGTCATAACATCAGCTGTTCATACGGTACAAAAACGAGATGCACACTTTCCTCTGACAGCCCTACACCAACTGTAAGATGAATACTTGGCGCCAACCCCGTCTGCTAAAAAACAAGTACCATTGGCTACGAAAGAGACAACTAACAACTGTCCCTTATCGTAACAAAATCAGAACATCTGTATCGCCCATAAACCTTCTGACACCCAACCCAGATGAGAGGACCTAATGGCATTTTAATCACCATGTCACTCAAATCAGCAGTACAGTATGTGAGACATCCATACCTGTTAAGCATTACCGTTAAATGTACCTCAACTTCTTACAATTATACTTACGCTTCACATCTCCATGATATCCTAAGCAGACATAAATAAAACTAATTACTGTAAATGCATTTAAGTTCGCGGGGATTTAATTTCGCGGTAGCGGGAAAATTGACTTTTCGCGGTGGTTTTAATTTCGCGGTAGCACCATGCACTGTAGTCTCTTACTGTTATGGAAAAATATTCACGGTGGTTTTAAATTCGCGGTGAAGCGGCCGCCGCGAAAACTGCGAACATTAATCCACCGCGAACATTTCTGCATTTACAGTATCATATTCAAAAAACTCGGGGTTCCCCAAACAGCTGTCATAGAAATCACCTCACCATCTGCTTGGAGCTGAGCCCATTAACAAACACTTAAAGCACGATGCCTGTTCCAATATATCGCAGATATAGGGGTGATTTCTTATATTATTACATCAATTATAACGACAGATACGGCGCCCAAAATCTCTTCGATTCAAGCTTTCATCACACCCCACCAAAACAACAAGTATGAAACCAATCCATCCAGCCGTTCTTGAGTAATCTTGTACACAGACAGAGACACATAACGGCGCAAACGAAGTATAACACACCAGGTCCCCAAAGGCACAAGTGGCTAAATACAAAGTTATTTATCATATTCAAATTGTCCAGCATCGGGAAACAGTTGCCCAGCATCTGGAAACAGTTGCTTTAAGGACATAAATAAAACTACTGGGGGTTCCCACCTCACTATCTGCTTGCAGCTAAGCCCATTAACAAACACATAAAGCACGATGCCTGTACCAATATATCTCAAATATAGGGGTGATTTCTGATATTATTACATCGATTATAACGACAGATACGGCTCCCAAGATCTCATCGATTCGAGCTTTCATCACACCCCACCAACACAGCAAGTATGAAACCAATCCATCCAGCCGTTCTTGAGTAATCATCTACACAGAGACACATAACAGAAAATATAACCTCCATTCCATGGAGGTAATTAGCTTAAAATATATCTTTAAACACATTGCAAGTAGCTCGAGATCGTTTAGACTTAGAGAAGACAGCCTGCGATAAAGTCCGAACTAAACGCCCCCCCCCCCCCAACTTTTGGCCCACCGAATATCGAATTACCTTCTCCCTTCTACCTCCAGAACCACGTCAGTCAGCTCTGAACGCTCCCTCATGGCGTTAAGTTCACGGAGAACCTGATCAGACTGCTGATGGTTTTTTGCGTCCATAATTAGCAACGTTTTAGGAGCAAATATCGAAGGGGCAAGCGCAAGCCTCGTGCCTGTGGCCTGGTGCGAAAAAAGGCTAAGCATTTATCAACTTTGACCTTTGACCGATATATTGATACCTTATTCTCCACATAGTGTAATGTTTATTTTACAGACTTTTTGTGCGGGCCATTAGTCATGACTGGATGAGCAAGATAGTAAACTTTCTTGATGTAGCACGATCTTTGTTCATATGACATTGGGGGAGGGTGCGTTCGTATAAAGATCTATAAAGACACCATCGTCCTTCTTCTACCACGTGTATCCATGTATCGTTCCCTGATTTCTTAGATGAATCATACAGCTATATACTTACAACGTTGTAGAGTGGTCATGTATATCATACTGATTCGGATGCCACCAAGGCCGACAAAATAATCAGAGTTTTTGTGAAGTTTAGTTTTAAGGCATAAATGAATAAATAAAGCTAAATACACTTCAAGATGAAGTACGATAATACATCAGGATGAGGTGATTTGTGTGACATTATCTTTTTTGTGTGGAGAACATTAAGTTCAAGTAACGTTAGACTAGCACTTGCTAAAAGGTGCATATGCATAAATTCTGATGGCAGATGTCAGACAAAAAGAATGTTGATGGCGACAATGGACGAAGACAGGGAGTATGGAAATGTTGATGGGGACACAAGAGAGACGAGACCCCGGCCTGTCCGATCTGTGGAAGATGCACGCTCCTCCACAGCGTCCTATTAAATCGTGTTATTCCACTGAATATGCGTGTAAGTCTTTTTGCAATACATTATACGGCCGCATGGTGGCTACTGGCATCTGGGATTCTTCTCAAAGACAGTCCTGGGACAAAGAACGCATTCCTGGGGCGAATCATGCTGAGAGGAGCTAAGTGTCCCGGGAACGTGATCTGGCGTGGAGAAGGCCAAACGCGCCGCCGTGCAAAACTCCTTTCCGTGACATAACTCCCTCTCGGCAATGTAGAGGGATAATCTTAACGCCCTTACAGCGCCACCAAATCAGGTACATTCTAAAGCTCCCTTTGTTATAACGTGCCACTATTGTGGCAACATTTTACACCCTAAATAGTAAACTTGCGACCAGTTTTGGACCCGGTAACTGTAAAAATACTCAGGCTGTAGAAACGCACGTAGTGGCGTGCGCTCACAACTTACGATTTTCTAAGGCATTGAGACAAACACAAAACAAAACAAAACGACAGCTGTGAATTCCATAGAGTTTATTCAATTCAGCTTGAGGTGGATTGTGAATAAGCCCACGATCTCAAACCTATGGCTTCTTCACGGCGCTGGGTACGAGCGTGTGGAAGATGCATGTTTCCAGAGGCTACAAAATGTTCATACTCATAGATAGAATCGTTGGACGTGCATGGACCGTGAGCACCGATATATTTTTTCCATCTCACCCACTGCATTGTGATCAGAAAGAAATAATTGAAAACATGTTATCTTCAGAATGTTTGCACATTGATTGATTGCCTAAGAAATCATGAGACTTGAGAAAGAACCTTGACAGAATTGAGATCTGTGAGGGCAACAGCCGTGTTTGTTGATTTGCATATAATACATACTCTCCAAGCAGAGGTTAGGCTCCGGCTGTTTTTTTAACGTTTTTTAGTCGTTTTTATCGGGCTTTCTATTTTGTCATTTTTTTTGGCTGTGTCCGGCAGTAACATCCAAGGCTTAGAAGTAACATCCAAGGCTTAGACCATGCCACATCAAGAAAGTTTACTTTTGTATCTTGCTATCCTGTCATGACTCGACCATCGCAAATAGTCCCGACAAACAAACACACTATATGGAGAATACAGAATAAGGTATCAATGCGGGTCAAAGATCAAAGTTGACAGCAGCCGTGGTTCTTTCTTTACTCGCGAACCCGAACCAACCAAACGAATACTTCTTCAATCTCGGCTCATAAAACGCTGTTAATCATGGACATAAGAAACCATGGGTACCCTAGTGATGTACTGTGTGAACTTAACACCATGAGGGAGCGGGCAGAGCTGACTGACGTGGTTCTGGAGGAGGGTCTGCATGGGGGGTCTTGGTAACGCTTAACGGTGAATTCAGGAGGCCCGGTAACGGTTAACGGTAAATTCAGGAGGCCCGGTAACGCTTAACGGTAAATTCAGAAGGAGTTACAAAACATAACACCGTTGAAAGTAACATTGACGTGCATTCCTATTCTGATTCATACAACGAGTAGTTATATCAATGGGGGAAAATATCCGACTAATGACAAAGCAAAAGGTGCCCAGAACCCGGAGGAATGACAGGGACAATGTCCATGACATCTGTAAATTGACGGAGGCAGAGTTCCCGGCCCGCCACAGAGACGGCGGAAGCAAATTTCTTATGGGGGGATTGAACTACATGAATGAATGAATGAGTTTATTGCTCAACAATCGCACAGGGTACAATGTATGGCAACCAATAACAACTAATAGCTATACAGACAATAGTACTAAGAGGCTACATACAAAACAATAACAAAACATTATCAATAACAGTACAGTTATGTATGAGTAATCTGGTCTCGCATTTGGAATACATTATGAAGAAACTGGCCTACGTATACGGATATATGAGTTGAACATGAGAGCAATATATTGAAAATATCGTTTGGAGCGCCGAAGGCGCGACGCATCCCAGGGGGTCCGGGGGCATGCTCCGCCGGGAAAATTTTAAAATCAAGACCCTCTTAAATGCTGTTTCCTGCATTTTCGGCAAATTTTGCCGACTGACTAAGCTAGGTTGATTTTGACATTTTCATCAACTTACACAATGATTATAGCTTTGGCCTCCACCCCCAGAGCCCCCGACATATTTTACCATTTCGAGCTCAGAAGGCACGAGACGTTGCAATATAAGTCCGGGAAAATTAAAATCTGGACCGTCTGAGACGCCATTTACTGCATTTTGAAGGACATATTTTGCTGTAAGACGAAGCTAATTTAAATGACATTTTATTAGAGAGAAAAGTTTTTTTGTGCCTACCCACGCCCCTAACATATTTTCACCATGTCATCGTGAGCGCCAAAGGCGCTAGCCTGGTTACCAAACCCCAACAAAGGCACCAGCCGTCGCAAGGAAGGTACTTTTTGCCCGAAACTAAGCTAAGTTTACACTGAAATCTGTATGAGTGATAAAGTTTTTGAGGGCGACGCTTCCGCAACATATTTTACCCTGTCCAGAGCCGACGTCCGGGAGGCTCGGAGAAAATTTTGAAATCTGGACCCTTTGAAACGCCATTTCCTGCATTTTCCGGGGTTCTATCTGGCATTTGACTTCGTGTGTATAACGGGTTACGAAGAATTTCTTGGTAACGCTTAACGGTGAATTCGGGATAACAAATAACGGTTAACGTTGAATTAAAACGAGCAATAACGCTTCACGGAGAATATACCGATAACGGTTAACGTTAAATTAGAGAGGGTCGGTAACGATTAACGGTGAATTAGAATGGCTCGTAACGCTTAACGGAAAAAGGCATGCAGACCCTCCTGGAGGTGGAAGGGAGAAGGTACGTTGACAAATATGGGGGAGGGGGCATTTAGATCCAGACCGTTACTCTAAACGATCGCGAGATATGTGCAATGCGTTTTAATATTTGCTTTAAGGTAGTTACCTCCATGAAATGTCATGGAATGGAGGTTATATTTTCTGTTATGTGTCTCTGTCTGTGTAGATGATTACTCAAGAACGGCTGGATGGATTGGTTTCATACTTGTTGTGTTAGTGGGATGTGATGAAAGCTCGAATCGATGAGATTTTGGGAGCCGTATCTGTCGTTATAATCGATGTAATAATATCAAAAATCACCCCTATATTTGGGATATATTGGTACAGGCATCGTGCTTTATGTGTTTGTTAATGGGCTTAGCTCCAAGCAGATGGTGAGGTGACAGCTGTTTAAAATGCCATTAGGTCCTCTCATCTGGGTTGGGTGTCAGAAGATTTATGGGCGACACAGATGTTCTGATTTTGTTACGATAAGGGACAGTTGTTAGTTGTCTCTTTCGTAGCCAATGGTACTTGTTTTTTAGCAGACGGGGTTGGCGCCAAGTATTCATCTTACAGTTGGTGTAGGGCTGTCAGAGGAAAGTGTGCATCTCGTTTTTGCACCGTGTGAACAGTTGATGTTATGACATATTGGTGGAAAATCAAATCACCATCTGACTAAAGTTGGCCACATCCCTTCTTCTTTCTGAGTTTCCCAACTTCCTCCCACCACACAGCTCTGAGGCACATAGTCGAACCTCAATAATGCTGACAACCTCAGACATTTTAAATGCCAAACATCAAGCTTAAGGAACACCACGCCACCATATGCCGTCGACCTCTTAAACGCACATTACACAATTAAGTGTCACATTTTGATAATTACTAATCAGATGGACATCCTCTGTGTCATTAAATAAATACACCACTACTTTCCCATAACATTTATACTATATAACCATTACTCTCAAATACAACCGACTATAAACATACATACCATCCACAAAAAAGCAATAAATATTTCATGGAGGTATGAGGTCCCCGAACTCTAGTTATTGTTAAATCGTATTGCTAACTACTTGATTAACATCACCAAACCAGGAATGATAATCAAGATTTGGCAGCGCAACAGGACATAAATACCCTGGAATGAAACGGTATCTAATCCTCTTCAGTTTCCCCTGCCATCGCGCTGTCCTGGCATCGTGTAGTCCCTACTTCCGTAGCATGTTCACCAGCGGCTACAAGGAGGCTAAGCAGGAAAAGATCACTATCAAGGAAGTGAGTAAGGTGACCGTGGCAACCATTCTGGACTACGCCTACACCGGACGCCTTAAGATGGAGCCAGACCAGGTCCAGGCTGTGATGTCTGCAGCCAGACTGCTACAGGTAAGGATACTGCATCATGTGATCAAGTAAAAAGAAAACTGAAAGTTCAAAAACGAAATGAGGAATGTCACAAATATCACTTTATATAGACATTTCTGTGTAGATATTTTATCAGGTAATTAGCAAAAAAGTTCCTTCAAATTCAATCCAAGGAGGTTGTTCTATCAAAGGTAATTAGCCTAATTGATAATTTGCTCTTTCTGTAATTGTTGGTTCTGTCTATGCAAAAGGCATTAAGAAAGTGCAACATTCAAGAATCAATTCAATATTGGTATATGAAACCAAACATATCAACTAGACATGATCGGGCCCTGGTTCGGTCATATACCTGAACCTCTTGACACAAGGAGTTCTTATTAGCTTTAAATGTGCGTGCTAGACCATAACATGGAGTTCAACCTCATTAAGCCAAACCCGTATGCAAGGTGTAAAAAACTGATGATAGCATGTTTGTTGCTTCCAGATTGATTTTGTATATCGTAAGGCAGCAGATTACATGAAGGACCATCTGGATATGTCCAACTGTGCAGATGTGTTGATGTATGCTGACATGCTGGGGGATGTCGGCCTACAAGAGGCCAGTGGGAGGTACATCGCATTCAGGTCAGTTCAATGCCTGTTACACACATTACACATACTACAACATAAATTATGTTCATTAGATTTGCTGTTTTTTATATATGTATATCAGCACCAACAGTTATATATCCAATTATAACGTTATATATATATCAGCACCAACTATATGTACAATCATATTCATGATTTATGTA
Source organism: Branchiostoma floridae (assembly GCF_000003815.2). Taxonomy (NCBI): domain Eukaryota; kingdom Metazoa; phylum Chordata; class Leptocardii; order Amphioxiformes; family Branchiostomatidae; genus Branchiostoma; species Branchiostoma floridae. The sequence goes on along the minus strand of NC_049980.1, from coordinate 28,295,444 downwards.
CAGTATCTGTCAATGATTTGAGGCAAACATTTATGTATGTTGGACATATTATTTCTCCAGTTTCAACCAGGTGACTCTACAACCGTCCTTTCTCCAGTCGCCACTTCTCCTGCTCCAGTCATTGTTCAACCGAGAAGATTTGATTACCAACTCAGAAGACGACGTCGTGCAAGCTGCTCTAAGATGGGTTGATTTCAACCAAGAAGAGCGCTTGCAGCACCTTCCTTCTCTTTGCAGATGCTTCCGTCATTCCTTCATCAGTTCAGACCAACTTGTGGAGCTTGAGAGTAGGTGCCTGCCGACAGGCTTCAAGTTGGCTTACAGTGACAAAACGACCAAGCGTCAGGGACAGGCACGAACTGAAATGCAGATTTTCCCAAGACTATTAAAAGAAGGTATCTTGGAACAGGGTCACCACCGGGTCGCTCCTTGCTATGACCCATCCACAGGTAGACAGCACACAATGGATATTCCTAGGCACCTGGAGAGCATCTCTTTGACAGCCACTCCTGATGATAAACTGTACCTGGCAGAGTACATCAGCAGAAGGATGGTTCAGTTTGGCAGACAGAAGGCATTGTACCAGTATAACCACCTGTCAAACACCTGGGAACCAAGATGTGAGATGATTTCACCTAGAGCCAGGTATGTCTCTCTCTTGCAAGCTTTTACTGTCGTGGCAAGAAGTAAGTGTTCCTCATCGATCTACATTTGTATTCAACAGTTTACCTCAATAACTACACGTAAAAATTCAAGACTGTCTAGAAGCTGAAAACAATGGCATTAGGTACAGATTAGCATAATACTGATCAAAAGATTCACATAATTTTTCTCTAATGGTTTTCAAGGAAACATTATCAAACCATGCAGAATGCCCTTGGTAATTGTAACAAAGTTACAGCAAATCAAAGTTATGTTGTCTGCAACTTTTTAGTTTTGAAAGACTTTTGCTCAAATTCCAAATCAGCCCTGTCAAAGTTGTATGAAAGTGTCTAATTGAATCTATGTTTGCATATTGAAAATGTCTTTCTAACAAATGAATCATCTTTGCTATTTGCTTGTCTTGAAATATGGCTACTAGTAGTAATGTGGTTTCTAATTGGTGGTCTAAGAAACCATAAATACTTTGGCTCTGTAAAACTGTACATGCCAACGGCTGGTCAATGTCTAACATTAACAATACCAGGCAGAGCATGGAACGCCAGTGAATTGCAAAGTGAATGGCTGTTTCCGGTAGCCTCTAGGTGGCTTTATAGTGCAAGCTTCCTCAAAATTCTAGCTAGCTTATGTTCTGTTGGGTAATGGACAACAAGGTTTTTCTGTGTTAGGAACAGTATGTAGGGGTCGAAGCCCCATGGGTGAGTGATACACAGTTGGATACCACAGGTGTAGTTATGTTTTTCTGTCATCCCCAGGTGTGGTCTTGTGTATCTGAAGGGGTACATCTATGCCATTGGTGGTGATGACACTAAGGTAACGGCGGAGAGGTATGACCTAAGTAGTGATGAGTGGACCTGGATACCAGCCATCCCTCACCCCATGTCCTCAGAACTCTGTGCAGTTACCCTTAATGACTGCATCTATGTCATATGTCAGAAAGGTTGCTACTGCTTCAGTACCACAGAGAACAAGTGGAGCAAGATAGCAGACATGCTTAAACCACCATTGCATCCTCAGGCCGTCACATATCAAGGGAGCATCTACTGTGTAAACTCCAAAAATAAAGGTGGATACCAGTCCTCAAATGTTGTAGAAGTGTACAACCCTACAAATGGTGAGTGGAAGTCGTCTGGGAATGACTCTTATTTCTTTGACATGACAACGCTGATGGAATATGGAGATACTTTGTACATGTACTTCCACAATCATCAAGAGCAATGGAACACGACTTCCATTTACCAGTACCAGCCAGAGACAGACTCTTGGCTGCGTCTGAAAGACGAGGAAATACTTGTTCCCCCTTTGGCAGAATGGTTGGGTTTGGAGAGTAGGACAGATTGCTTGACAACAAGGATGATCCCAATGTGCCTTTGGGATCCAAATGCAAATGGGGAATTGGAGTTACTTTACTATGATGGAGAGTTGAGCTGTTCCTCAGAGTCATCCGGAAGCAGAACCTCAGATAACAGTGACGGTGTGGTTGGCCTCTCAGACGAAGAGAACACTTGAGAGCAGCAATGACAGTGAGATTGACTATTATGGCATCTCGGATACTAGGACATCGTGTAATGTAAAGATGTCATTGATTCAGGAGAAGTTTTTAAATCACTATCTCATTAATGATGGTGTCAGTAAACACTTTCTCTTTGTTATAAGACAAAATCAACATAAATATACCACTCTACAGGCTCTCAACCAATTTCTACTGAACTGTTACTAGAAACACTGGCGAGGTGTGACACGGTTTGCACTCATCTCTATAAATTTAGAAAGGTTTTGGTTTGGAAGATTCTATCAACTTAGGCCTTGTATTTCAGATTGTACATGCCTGACATGCCTACGTTGTATGTCTGTGCATTTCATGAAACTGCATTAACTTGAACATGATTTTAGGCAGCTTTGGCATGCTATATTCAATTTTACAGTTTGCATAAGTTATAGCTTTGATATTTTGTATTCTGCTCTACTACAGTTAGAGAGAGAGAGAGGAAGTAAGTGAGGATAGCATTTGAGACACTAGACTTTAAAAAATGCTTCTCAACCACATAAAATGATCATAGATAAAAGGGCAAAGAAATATTTGAAAATACTGTAAATACTGTATTGCTAATAATTGAAGACAACATTCCATTCTTATCATTGTTTTTGGTTTAGAATGACCCGATATATGTTCAATCTTATATAAGTTATAAACTGTTAAGATTTGCTCAAAGAGTACTAAGTCCTCTATTTTCTAATAGGTTACAATACGTTGTATAGAAACTGGGCCTACTAACATTTGTTGCTTTTTGGTTACATTGCATTTATAGCAAGTTTAATCGGATGCGGAATTAATCGGGATATATCATTTAAACTTGTGAAATGACATAACTGATAGTTCATTAACTTGGTAGATTAACATTTAATTTTGTTGTTTTTCATTTGGAATTCATTAGCTTGTTAAATTAGCGTAATAAAGTTGAATATTGTCTTTCTAACAATGAGTTTGCATCACACTTGGATACTAGCAGTCGGTCTAAAACGTATTAACTGCAAAGTGGTCACGCTATAACCAAGAATCCTCCTCATATTGCTGGGCAACAGCTTTCTCAGATCCCGCTACTGTCCCGTTCTCTTGGATGTTGGCGGCAGCGTTGTCTATTCCCTTGTTCTCCATCGGGACACCATTCTGCTTAGATTCCGCACTCTCCAACACTGCTTGTGCATCGTCGTTGCTGAGAAATAGAGATGGAAAGGACTTGTTACACAAATTTGATGATTGTAACCCCAGTGTCTTTCTGTTTGAAACTATCTATTTTCTTTACCCTTGTCTTTCTTACACAATGTGTCGTGATTTTTTATCAATAGGTAGTGCTAGTTGACGTTGGGTGCCCTATCTCACATTGTATCTAAAATAATAAGTGAACGACTGTTTTCAAAAGAGAAAGGTTTAGAATGAAGATCAAAGACATTTACAGACAAGGCTTAAGAAGAAGTTGGACTCACGAAGTTTTGGGTTTCCCCCGAGGCCAACACCGAACAGCAAGGCCGACTGCAATGATGAAGACCAGAGCACACGCGACAGCAATCATGGCGATGATGAACACACTTAGTCCTGGATTGATAAAAAGAATCAAATATTTGTTTGGTGAAGCGGAAATCTCTAAAACTTGTTTTGAGTCCTAAAGCAAGTTAATCAACTTGTCTGAAATGTAGCAGTAATGAGTGACTGTTGAGAAACAAAATTGATCACCTTCGTTCTGGCAGCGTGATCCTGAGTACTGATATATTGTAACTACATCCGAAGGACACCTGAGGGAACAGAACATTAGTCATTGACAACATGATGGACGGATACGGATGACATGACAACATGACATTGCTTAGATGTAAGTATCAGTGTTTTTTTTTCAAAGGACGACATTATAAAACGAAATCTTCACATCAAATGCACATTCTCAGTGATGGCTTTGATGGCACAGATACAATCTGATTCTAATGTAGCCTATTTAGCATTTCTTTGCTAGATCAGGTAAGTGTGACTTGGATGTGCGCCTTCTTTTGTATTGCAACATCTTTAAAATCAAATCGACCAAACTGACAAGAGATAGGGCACATGTAATTTGATATCCAACACAACTTTTCCATTTTCAGTACAGCTATTATGTTGATTACATTCGTGATCATTAATAGCCTTCCTTAGCCTGACCTGCACTCCAGGACCGGGTTCCCGTCCTGACAGGTTCCCCCGTTCAGACAGTACTCCGTGTTGGACGTACAGAAGGACCGACACTCTCCTCCGCTGGTGACACACGTCATGTCGTCATGGCAACTAGCGCTGCACACCACCACATCGACTGTTACACCTGCCAAATTCGAGGTAAAGATCACCCCGTTGAATTTACTATGTGCATAGGCTACGTATACGTTCAAACGACCTGATCAACAGTTGACTTTGTCCACTGTATTAGAACTGATAAAGATAATTTACCATTTTCCCTGACAGCAACTCCACCGAATTCCACCTCCCCCACCATGCCGTTGCCATTAGTTACAGCTGACTGCAGTACGCTGGCCACCGCTAGGGGCATTTCTGCCTCCTCCTGGCTATCGATGAGCACGTTGACATCAGCAACCACGCTGCCTGACCTGTAACCAGACGTGAGTATCCGGTGTATTACGACTTTCGTCTTAAGAACGGTCGTTTCCATCAAATCTTTAGATTAAGTGAATCAACCTACCACAGTTTGAAATGTCTGTGCATGTTACCTATTAACCACCGTTAGCTCTTTACCGTTGTTGATTGTCATATTTGCTATTGCAGACCAACCCTGTTGTGTTAATGACAACACGAGACGTTTGCGTAGATAGAATCTCATACATCACAAAGTCTGATTAATAGTGTGAATGGCCACTCGTATTTTGACCTTACCTAAATCCTTGGACAGTAACGCCTTCATAGCCAGGATAGTCTTGGTACACAGAGTTCATCTTAAAAAAATAGCAAGATTATCGTACATTAACGTTTTAAATTTCTACATCTACCTTCTTTAAAAAGCGTTTCAACAAAGGAAAGTATGGCAATTCTGGAAATGCGCTATCGTAAGAGCTGCTTACGGCCGCGATGACTTGTGCTGACAGTGTCTGGAACGCCTCAGTGCTGCTGTCCTGCAGATCCGCCGTGAACGTTTCACTGGAGAGGGTCACCTCCATCTCAACCACTGTCATGGGAGCTGATGCACACGACACAGTTACACCAGTATTGTAGATTTAACCGTATCTGGCAATTATTCAGTCCCATATTTAATTCAGAAACTGTATCGCTAGTACGGAAATTATCATGTTTATTTAAAAATTAAATAGCCACGATAGCATATGACATTGGTTAGCTCATCGCTACTTACTGATTATCTATAAGACCATAGCACATGTTTACTTTGGTTAAACATCAAGAAGAGATTGAGGAATCGCAGTTACATAACCCTGGCATTTATACTTAATTGTAAAGATGACAGATGGTGATACATGTATCCATCGCTACACAGCCCATTTGTCGAGACACATCTATCTACATTTCGCGTGGCTATTCCCACCACACCCAGAAAAATATTAAAATCTGTATTCATCTTGATACAATAGCATGGTCTTTCTGTTGATATACAGGTTAGTAGATATATGCTTACCTTTAGTCGATGCAGGCAGTTTACTTGTGGAGACAGCATCTTTGCCGGTGGTCATGGGTGGAGTTGGAGTCATTGGCATTGCAGTTGTCGCTTCTGTCAAATCCATAGGTGTGCTGGTATCCACAGGTGTGGTGGTTGCTGATGAGGTTGCTATTGGAGCTGGTGTGGAGCCTGTAGACACGTTTTCCGCCGAGAATCGTGTATATGTAAACGTTTCACGTACTGTGTCATTATTTTTCATTGTTAACATTATCAAGGGAGATATACTATTTGACCAAAATATGCCGATGTCTTAAAATATTTAACCGCTGATTCTTCATTGACTGAATATGGCTTACAGTTTCGCTCGTCACTCCCATCCAGGCAGTCGTCTCGGCCGTTACAAACGAAGTTCCGGAACACGCACGCACCGTTGTCACACTTGAAGTCGTCGGTACAGTCTATAAGAATGGTAATGTTCTTCAGATTAGGTCAATATCCGGAGGTAGCATACACGTTACAGCTGTTACATGTATCATCCATGCATTAATCAATTTTCTCTACGTAAGTGGATCAAGATAGCTAGTTAAAGTCCTGTGACAGATGCTGCACAGAGCAATATCCATTTTCGTTTCATATCAATAGCCCTTGGGCCACACAACTTTGTGCAATCACTGCAGCAGGGGGCAAGTCCACTGGTAGTGATCTGTACGTTAAGTAATTATACAATTCCCCAAGTGCTCAGTGCTAATCAGAGAAAGCAGCATGTACCGTTTTTTGGTTTACCTCGACCTGGCAGGTACAAAGTGGCCGCTCTAACGACCTGGTCATTGCACCGGTCGAATCAAGATAAAGGAACGGCAAAATGAAGAACCAAAAGAATATACTTCTCCAAGTCTTCAAAACGGCTATTGAGTGTAATTATATATTTTTTTTGCAATCAGGTCCTTACTGCAGGTAGCAAAAGAATATGCTTCTCCAAGTCTTCAAAACGGCTATTGAGTGTAATTATATATTTTTTTTTGCAATTAGGTCCTTACTGCAGGTAGACTCATCCGACCCGTCTGTACAGTCCACGTACAAGTCACAGATCCATCTGTCCGGGATGCATTGCGTCAAGTTCAGTCGGTTTGTGCAGTAGTACACACATGCGGGCGGGAAAGGGGCTGCAGACGATACGGTGATAAAAATGTTGGTCGTGAAAATGTCGGACACGATAAATAGCGTTTAAAATTTAAAATTTGAGGCTTTCAGTTACCTTCCAAATCGTGTATCAATATCTATTTCTTAAGTATAGTGGTTTAACATCTAAATTGCATTCCAGTGCAACAAAACAGCTAGTCCAATCTATAGATACCTGAGTTTCGACTGTTTATAATGCATACAGCCTTTATCAGATTTCAATTAAAAGTCACTAGGACACATGGCCTTGGTCATATTTAAACGCAGTATAATGTTAAAGCTCTGAATAGCTTTAAACTTACGACAAAATTGTTCGTCCTCTCTTCCCGCACAGTCTTCGTACCCATCACAGCGGTACGACTCGGGGAAGCAGGTGCCGTCTGAGCATTCCACTGTACCATTTGCACAGGCTAGGTGGCAAGATATTGAAGTACAAGACTGATATCGTTGTTTGACTTATAATGCTGGAATTGCATTGTCAGCAAGTCCATTTCTATAACCTACTGTAGTCTCCATATTAAGTAGATAAGCTGATGTATATCATTGTCATGTATGCATTTCCTGGCAAACGAAACGTTTCTTCATAATTGAAAACTGTTGTAAATCATAACATGCAAAACATATAGATACCCAGGACGAACGTTACTCACGCAACTGGATATTTTCAATTTGTTAAAACTACCCAGTTGCTTAAGTAACGTTTTTACTCAGTATCTCATCATTTGGATGTCTAAACATTTATTGACATGTGTTAGATGTTTCTGTTGCAAGTTTATGTGCTGACGTACCGACTGAGCCTCCCTGGTCCATCCTGTGCCTGATCCAGTCCAGGTAGCGGCTGACCCGGGTGTAGATGCCGGGTTTGTAGGGACGAGCACAGCCGTAACCCCAACTGGTGATTCCCACCAGGTCCCATCTCCCGTCATCCCCCGCGCAGATCACAGGGCCACCGGAATCGCCCTACAGAAGGAAATTGTGATTGTTTCTATGAAACGGACCAAATGTCACATTGGGAGCGTACTTCTAACCGGAGTACTAGTGCTGCTTATCGACGCTATATGTGGCCGATGCAGGTGAGAGCAGAATCCAAACGTACGTGGCTATGGTTGTATCCCCCTCATCACAGTTCATCGCCTAGCTACGTTTGGGATTTTGTTCTCCCCGCAAAAACGCCATCAAGACTGATTACATAAAGCGGCAAGAAGCAGAACCCCGGTTACAAGCTTTGTGGAAGACTTCTGATAGGTAGGTGAGACTATACAGGTTGGCATCCTTCTGTCGCTTGGGACAATATACAGGTTAAGTGAATAAAACTCCAACATCTTACTTACAAGCATGATGAAATTACTTTCGGAAAAATTGATAGCTTTAGCACTTTCTAATGTACAAGATGGGAGCCCATTTTGTAAGTTGACATGTATTTTGTGGGACGTACCTGACACGAGTCTCCGCCCCCCTCCCAGTACCCCGCACACAGCATGTTGTCAGTCACAGAACCATCATAGGAGAATGGTTTGTTACAGACATCATTCGAAATGACGGCGATCTTCAGGTCTTGTAGGATGTAAGGACGATCGCCACCTGATGCAGGGTAAATAATGTGAGTTTCCAAACAGAATTGTGCATCTTTCGTATGGTAGAATACGAAACAGAGAATGCTACCTACAGCCGGCAAAGAGTGAACCCTTCTTGGCAATCTGAAAAAAATACTAGTAGTAGATTCTGTCCTCGATTTGTACAATTTTCTACACACCCATATCAACGTCCAGCTACTACTAAGAACATATTCCCCACTCCGTTCCCTATAGATGTTTGTCATAGTCTGAAAAAGACTGACTGACAGAGGATATTCGCAACTGTCACTATCAATTTTGATTCTGATTTCCAAGTGCTACTGCTAATATTGTTAGCTGGAGTTCATGATCACAGTGCCATGTACTTTTTCTTATGTTAACTAATAGGTAAAGAACAGAGTTTAGGCACTGGTAAAGTAAGTAATTAAGTAAGTAAAGACTAAGCCATTCCCTTCTGCTCGTCCTGACCTGACGCGAGCCGTCCCCAGCCGGAAGTGAAGCAGTACGAGTTCTCGTTCAGCCGAGTCGCATTGTCCGGCAGGCATGCGTAGTTCACTATGTTACTTGTGACGTTGACATACGTTTCCAGCTTCACCTGTGATGTGTACCAAATTGGTAGTCGAAACAAAGAGGTTACTCACCTTTCTAAACCAAAATCTAGTAAAATGGTGGTTTTATGCAGCTACAAGAGCGTTGCCTGCGGTTAAAATTGTTGACATTGAGAGATAGTAGTATGTAGTCAGCACGCTGACTATTATTATTCTGGCGGTGCAAGGTGGTGCAGGTCAGAGGTCATCGTCTGACGGCCTAGTCTAGGGGTATTTGCTGAGCTCTGGGTAGGGGTGAAACAGGGGTCAAGTCGACCTTTTGACCCACCAAGGTAACTATGACACCCCCCATGACCCCCCCCTCTAATGACCCCCCCCCCCTCCAATCGTGAGAGACATGCCCATATTTGGCCTTGTTGTAAGGCTCTACGACGGTATACCTTACCTTTATCTTTATTTTATCTATTTTTTTGTTGAACCAAGGCTCAGGTCGACCTTCTTACCTACCGAGGAAATTCTTACACCCACCCCCTAACACCCCCACTCCCCTCTCGTGAGACATGCTCTTACTTGCCCTGGTGGTAAGGCTAAACGCCGGGAGGCCTTCCTTTTTTGTTTATTTATCTAGTTTTATCGTATAGGTTAGTTTTACGTACGAACATATACCATCTATATGTACATACAGTGAAACATTGCTTTGGAGTAACTATACGTGTTGCTCCGGAGTAAAAACACTGCTCCGGAGTAAAAAAAAATACTGCTCCGGAGTATGCTCTGGAGTAAATGAGTAAGTATATTTGTTGTAAGTAAGTATATTTGTCATGTACGTACGAACATATACCATCTATATGTACATGCAGTGAAACATTGCTTTGGAGTAACTATACGTGTTGCTCCGGAGTAAAAACACTGCTCCGGAGTAAAAAAATACTGCTCCGGAGTATGCTCCGGAGTAAATGAGTAAGTATATTTGTTGTAAGTAAGTATATTTGTCATGTACGTATAAACATGTGCCATCTATATGTACATGCAGTGAATCATTGCTTTGGAGTAGCTATACGTGTTGCTCCGGAGTAAAAACACTGCTCCGGAGTAATAAAAAACTGCTCCAGAGTATGCTCCGGAGTAAGTGAGTAAGTATATTTGTTGTAAGTAAGTATATTTGTCATGTACATATAAACATGTGCCATCTATATGTACATGCAGTGAATCATTGCTTTGGAGCGGCTATACGTGTTGCTCCGGAGTAAAAAAACTGCTCCGGAGTATGCTCCGGAGTAAGTGAGTAAGTATATTCGTGTTAAGTAACGCATACGTATTTGCCATGTACGTGGCTGTTATGTAGGCATATATCAACACAACAACACAAAAGACAGTAGTGTACGGTGATCCTATCACTTGACGTGTGTAAAAAATATATCAATGAATTCATAACCAACGTACATCACACCCCAGCAGGCGCAGCCAGCAGCATTGAACAGAGGGCGGTGGAGAACTCTAGTGCACGCAGTCGGCTCTACGCACCATGTGCAAGAGGATGAGTGAGTGTGAGTATATTTCGTCCTATATGTGAAACATGGTATCACATCAGGAAAGAAAAGTTGTACTGCAAACGATATGGCGACCTCACATTACTTCAGAACGAGGTAACCATATTTTTTCATCAGTGTCTGTTCTGAGACCCACTTCTTGCCGTATTCGATCTCATTACTGTAACGAGGCAACGCAGCGAACTCTATAAAACTTTTTGCCAGCACGCTTCGTCTGTTTGATGACACTTTGAGGAACATCGCCTGGCTGGTGAGGTAGTGCGATGGACCAGTCTCGATATAGTGTCCACTCCTCCTCTTCACCGCTGTGGTAGCCGCTGTCGTAGCCAGTGCGGTCACTTTCATCAGATGAAACCGTCCCGGAGGACACATCTGTCCCTGTATCACTCTCGGAACCACTTTGGTCGCTGTCGGTTTCTTCTGTGGAGTCTCCCTGCTCGGAGCCCATCACAGATTTGGCGCCTGAGACGCTTTCTTCATCTTGTGACGCCATCGAATCTTCGGAACCAACCGTGGCTGTGTCGTGTTCAGATGACACGTCGGAGTCGTCAAAAACATCGCGGTCCCGGTAAGACCCCGTCTCGGCATCAACGACGACTTCTCCCGAGGCAACACCTGACTTGTTTTCTTTCCAGATGACGCTCGAGGTTGAACGCACGATCATACATGACATCTATACTTCAATACTACAGATACATTCACGGTATACGTAGATACATACAGGGTATGCACAAGATAAACGTACGATCCCTAAAAACTTAAATGCGCGACAAATATATGTGTGCACATCAATATCTTATCATTTGCCTTCTGTCCACCGGACAAAAAAGTATGCCTCACGTCTGCGACATTTGTGATCGGGAATTTGATCGTGCGTTCAACCTCGAGCGTCATCTGGAAAGAAAACACCGAGACAAGTTTCTTGATATATTTTTTACACACGCCAAGTGATAGGATCACCGTACACTACTGTCTTTTGTGTTGTTGTGTTGATATATGCCTACATAACAGCCACGTACATGGCAAATACGTATGCGTTACTTAACACGAATATACTGACTCACTTACTCCGGAGCATACACCGGAGCAGTTTTTTTTACTCCGGAGCAACACGTATAGCCGCTCCAAAGCAATGATTCACTGCATGTACATATAGATGGCACATGTTTATACGTACATGACAAATATACTTACTTACAACAAATATACTTACTCATTTACTCCGGAGCATACTCCGGAGCAGTATTTTTAACTCCGGAGCAGTGTTTTTACTCCGGAGCAACACGTATAGTTACTCCAAAGCAATGTTTCACTGCATGTACATATAGATGGTATATGTTCGTACGTACATGACAAATATACTTACTTACAACAAATATACTTACTCATTTACTCCAGAGCATACTCCGGAGCAGTGTTTTTACTCCGGAGGAACACGTATAGTTACTCCAAAGCAATGTTTCACTGCATGTACATATAGATGGTATATGTTCGTACGTAAAACTAACCTATACGATAAAACTAGATAAATAAAGAAAAAAGGAAGGCCTCCCGGCGTTTAGCCTTACCACCAGGGCAAGTAAGAGCATGTCTCACGAGAGGGGGGTGGGGGTGTTAGGGGGTGGGTGTAAGAATTTCCTCGGTAGGTAAGAAGGTCGACCTGAGCCTTGGTTCAACAAAAAAATAGATAAAATAAAGATAAAGGTAAGGTATACCGTCGTAGAGCCTTACAACATGGGGGGTGTCATAGTTACCTTGGTGGGTCAAAAGGTCGACTTGACCCCTGTTTCACCCCTACCCAGAGCTCAGCAAATACCCCTAGACTAGGCCGTCAGACGATGACCTCTGACCTGCACCACCTTGCACCGCCAGAATAATAATAGTCAGCGTGCTGACTACATACTACTAGAGATTCTATGTACAGTAAATGGTACAAAACATGTTTCCAACACAAACAACTGAACAAAACCTTATACTGACTATACAGAGAACGGTATGGTTACAAGTGGTATAAGAAATGCAATGATGATAAATTATGATGATGATGATGACAAGTTAAGGCTTTGATCATGAATTGAAAATAAAGAAGGAAGCTTAGACTTCCTCCTGACTTTTTACCAACGCGATGTCGTTGTCGTGAGTGGTGGAGTTGTACCCTTCATGCAGGTAGACCTTCCGCACACCTGACGTGACGGCCTGGGCGGTGTCGTTGTCCCACGGGTAGTGCGTGATGGCGTGTTTCCCGATCAACACTTGTAGGGACTGCCAAAGTTCAGGGCTGCAAGGATAGTAAATAAGTTGATAAGATTAAAGAGATGTTTTTACTAGCGTTCAGTTATGTGTTACCAAGCCTAAAGAGGTTACCTAAAAACCCATATATGACAAATATCATGGCCACATACGGCTCCTATAGGCTTGATACGTTACAAGCTCAAGCCATTGTCATGGTTTTCGCCATGCGATATGTTACTCACAAGTTTTGACGTGATGAACCTTTATAGAATTAAAGGTTAGTCATCCAGTACACAGAATTTAATAAAAAGATATTTCAATCTCAGCAACCAGATAATATTCGAAGATTGCTTCTGATAAAACTTGGAGATAATCGTCGTTCTTGTACAGTTGCCGCGGTTAGATATTCTTTAGTCTTTAGATATCTGAGAGGGTGTTTGGATGACTGAAGCAAAAACTCACGTATCGTCATCCAGACAGTGCGCAGCCGTGACCACCCAGTCTGGAGCCACCAGGGTGCCGCCGCAGAACGGCCTGCTGCTGTATATCCTCTTCAGTTGGACCTGTACATAACGTTAGAGTGATAAGTTACATGTCAGACCAAACGTACACCCAGAAGAGAAAATCGAATGGTTCCTTTCTAAGGAATACATATCTGACAATGAACTATGCCATTTCATTCTTTAGGAACTGTCAACAACGGATTAGCTTTAAACCATCATGCCAAATGGAGTACATTGAGGCGGCCTTGGCTAATTGATAAGTGATACCATTAAGATTTAGACAAGATAAAGGTAAACAATATCAGTCTGTGATTGTAAAGCTACCTGCCAAGGCCAGGCTCCGCGCTCGGCGGGGTCCCCGCCAACAATCCTCTCCTGTGCGTCAGTTTCCACAATCGTCATGTTACGGAGTCCGCATGTGGTGGGCTCTAATAAGCATACAAGACTTTTAAACATACATAGGGAGTTTTTCGACCAACGTTTGTCACATAGATAGCACTTCAACTTTGATTGTAATCGATCAACTTGGAATACAGGATTATACGGTTAAGGAAAAATGCATACATGATGCTATTCAAGCTTATGATGCCTACAATAACGGTAGCATACCTGCAACACACGAATCTTCGTCCGACGAGTCCTCGCAGTCATGGTGACCGTCACATCTGTGGATCACGTGATAACAGCTTCCGTCCCCACAGGTGTGCTGGAACTCCGTGGAGCAGGTGCCTGTTTTGATTAATTTGAGAATAAATGAAGACGATGAAAACACAACATATTATCGAATGTTGAATTAGATAATACCCTTACGCTCATTTGAAAACGACAGTGAGTGTCTTACAGGTGACGCGACTTTAGCTTCTCTAATCATCTTTTTAAGTAAACCTTCATATTGTACATGTATCAGATAGATTCCGCGAAAATCATTTACATGTACCCAGATTAAAGGCAAGAAATATACGAGGTCTTACAGTTTACTTCGTCCGTGTTGTCCCCACAGTCGTCCTCTCCGTCACAGACCCAGGAGGTCGGCTTGCACAGGCCGTTTCCACATTGAAACTCACTTTTGCATGCTGAGAGATGATATGAAATAATTTAAAATTCTGTATCAATTTTCAGTTAAGCAAATGGTGAGAGACATAGTAAGTCTTTAGGGCGTCAATGTAAATTATTGTCACGAAGATACAGCAATATGTTATGTCATGGTTCTAAATTGTGATATATTCACATATCTTAACAACGGCGATTTTGAACATCAACCGAAAACTTTCAGCCTTCGTATAGAGAAGCAGGCAACACTACATGTCAATACCATGATAATATATTATTACTTTATAGCAAGCAATGGTATTTATATAGATTACATAATGGCGCTATTTGTGCAATACTTACTATAGGTACAATTGGCCTCGTCACTAGCGTCTGAGCAGTCGTCGTCTCCGTCGCACACCCACCACGATGGGATGCATCTGTCACAGCTGAAGTAACCATCATCACAGGGGCCTGAAGAGGAAGCAAAAAAGGTTGCATACATACTTATTACATTGAATCAGAATTGCTCAATCTAAATTGTACTCCAGAATAAGCTATTGTAGTAAGAAGTATCAGTTGCCATTTCCATTAGCATCCCATAATATCTCGACGGCTAGGCATACAGGTATTATATAAGATACGTGTCGATGATGAAAGATAGTGAATGTTATCTGAAACATCTGACTGTTTCCAAAATCTTGTCCAGTTGCTTGAGTAAGTTATCCCATTTTTGCGTATCCCATGTTATCTTAGCTACTCTATAAGGGCAAAGCACGTTGCTTCGTCTTTCAGGATAACTCGTCTAGTTGTGTGTTATTATGGCCCGGGCAAGTAAAAAGGGTACTTGTCGCGACTCACAGTAGCTCTCATCACTTCCATCTCCACAGTGGTCGGTCCCGTCACATCGGTACTCCGGTAGGACACAGATACCGTTGTCACATGAGAACGTGTCGTTGCAATCTGAAAGGAGAGGGGGGTATAAACTGTTAAAACAGTTTTACAGTTTTTGCCATCATTCATGTCGAGCAACTCCGTTCATGTTCACGTTTCTAAATATTCTACAAGTCAAAATGAAGAGGTCAGCTTACCACAGCCCTGTTCATCTAAAAGGTCATCACAGTCGGCCCAATAGTCGCACACCCACTGGTCTGGGATGCACTGTGTGTTGTTGTTACAGTACAGGGCACAGGGTGGTCCAAGCGAGGCTAAAGTGGGACCAAGACATGGCAGACGTCGTTTATTAGCAGTAAGGGAGATGTTAGTTCTAGCTTCATGTTGGGAACAACCTTTCATTGTGACTAAACACATTGGACAAGTCTGTGATTTTGGAATATCACAACTTATGTTGTACTGCAGTCCCTTTTTTAACCGCAATATGCAAAGGGAAAGTTCACGTTAATTGAAACACTTACATATTGACTTTGATGTAAGGACTTCAATTATCTTGTTCTCTTTGTGAAAATGTAAAAAAAAACATAAGGTATTTCACTCACGGCAACCGATCTCGTCCGCCCCATCGCTGCAGTCCTCGTACCCGTCACACCTGTAGCCTGCAGGGAAGCAGCTGCCGTCTCCGCAGGTGACTGTGATGTTCTCCAAGCAAGCTAGATGGCAGGTAACATCAAGTTTTCTCAATATCAGCTCTGTTTGATTTTTTTCTCGATCTTTTCAAGTAATGACCTGTTGACTTGCCAAGTAACAACGCCCGAATATGAATCGATGGTTAAGAATCGTATGCTTTTAGCTATAGAATCTGTGTATTTGTTTTGAGGTCCAATCAGAGAGCAAATATCTGTATAGTAAGATCGACCTTCTAGGTTAAAAAGGATGCCATTCTCTCTTTTGGTGACAGCCTTTCACCATGGCTGATACAGGCAAACTAACAGTCACAAGCTTGGTTTGAAGCAGAGACAAATGTGGTAAATATGAATGTAACTTACCGACTTGACCACCAGTTAATAATTTATTGTCCAACCAGTCGATGTAATTGGAGACTTTGGCATAGACTCCTGGTTGGTACCTGTTAGCACACCCGTACCCCCAGCTGGTGATGCCCATCAGATACCAGCGGCCGTCTTCTCCTGTAGTAAATGGATGGTACAGAATCCGTTTTAATTTCATATTGCATTGAAATGGGGTAATCCAGTAGTTTTTTTTTTTTAAGAATCAGACTGTTGATTAACTGTCACCACAATGTGTTACAAAAAGTTTGTGTAGAGCTAGTATGGGGACCCCTGTAATACATACGTCACATTTCCAGGGCAGCGTTCGGGAACGAATAGCCTGATTTAATCGCGCTTCTCAGGCCCGTCATACTGCCGCGGGGAGGAGTCTACAAGCTTCGGATAGCGGAGTTTGCGTTACACAGACTAGGGAACGAAAAGCATCAATATGTACAAGACGTTAAGAGAATAGTTGTGGGCATTATTTTGTGAATTCTTTTACGTATACATTTCTTTTCTCGTTTCCAGAAACAGCCCGGCCGGGCTCCGGTTTGTAAATGTGACGTTAGTCTAAACGGACTAAGATGGCTCCCAGGCTACATCTTCTATAAACTATAAGAAGAGTAGTTCGGTAATACCTTATCACAATAAACTAATATGAAATTGAACCAAGACTAGATGAAAAGGTCTTGGTAGATAGTATACAATGTAAGTTCAAAATTTGCTCCATTTCCGTTGTTGAACACGTCAGATGATAATGAGGCAGATATGCACATCTTTATTGACATGACAAAAGTACAGCGACTTTCGTAAGGTCTACATGTATAACAACTACTTACAGCACAACTAAACAGACATATATGGATATCTATGTATGAGTAAGTCAACATATTGGGTACCGCATGTCATTTACACTATTGGTTCTACGGTATAAGCATTCGTGGATATATCTGCCTACTTGTACACAGTAAGATGTATTACCTGCACAGACTACCGGACCCCCGGAGTCCCCCTGACAGGAGTCGCCCCCGCCCTCCCAGTAGCCGGCACAGAACATGTTGTCCGTCATGCCGCCCTGGTTGGAGATGGTCCGGTTACAGACGGCCGTCGGGATCAGAGCCACCTTCAGCTCCTGCAACAGCTCCGCTTGTGTTCCACCTGGTGATCAGGGGTAGAGAACATCAGAGAGTAAGGCATGGTATGTTATCTCGAATCGGGACGAAAGATGCTAGAGAACTTAGTTATCATGCGTACTTATTAAGGTCCCATTCCAGTAGAAGGCGATCGAGCTGCGACGTCGCTGCAACCTTAATTGGATTCATTACTGTGATATCATGGAAAAAATGCATTTGTGACTGAACACACACAAAGCGTAATATAACAATAATCAATTTTCTTAATACAATATTATGTTTTTTGAGCATAGAATTTCTCGGTCATAGAACAGTTGCCGTCCTAGTAGAATGGAGGTGTTAACGTGTGCTTTGTTTTTCAGAATTGTAAAAAAAGGTATCAAAAGAGGGAAATTAACCAATGACCTACCGGATGAAGTGTCGCCCCATCCAGTTGTGAAGCAGTACGAGTTCTCGTCGAATCTCGCTGTCTCATTGGTTTCCAGACAAGCGAAGTTGATCAAATTTGTTGTCTGGTCGATGCTTGTGTTTAGCCTCACAAGAGCTATGTCGTTGTCAGACGTATAGTCATCGTAGCCTTCGTGGAGGTACACTTTCTGCACAGACGACACTATCGCCTCCGGATCTGTGATTCCGGGATGCCCCAGGTGACGCTTACCAATGAGGATTTGGATTGTTGGCCACTCGTTTGGTCTAGAAAAGAGTATGTGTCAGATTAAAATCCTTGTCACGTTGTTAACAGGTTACGTTGTTGCTGAACAATCGTTACGAATTTTGCCATCAGTAAGGCTGTTCACTCTGTTTTCGAGCTAAGTTTATGGACCCGATGTTTTCCATATCGTCGCGTTATCATTTCCATATCATCACTGGACAATACAAAACGTGAATAGAGAACTTTATGGTTCTTTCTAGACTATTGACCAGCTCAGTTGAAAAGATCCAGGAGTAGTAATGTAGCACTATCCTGACATTTGATGACCTATAACGAGAAGAGCAATCAAATGGTTCCTATTGTACCGAAAAGAGTCAGAATATCACTTACTGATCCTCATTCAAACAGTGCGCAGCCGTCACCACCCACTCCGGGGCCACCAGTGTGCCCCCACAGAATGGTGTGCTGGAATACGTTCTCTTCAGCTGCACCTGGAACATTAACAGATACAATTGAATACGAGAAGCTTCAACTGTATTTTGTTTACAACTCACCAAAGTAGAGATAAGGATTTCCACAAGCGAGCAACGAGTCAAACTCTTCATTCTGACTCTTCCTGAACACTTAGAGCGTTTAGCCACTGTATAAGATTCGTACTTCTCGCACAGAGCTTCGCGCATTTGTTTGTGTGTGTGTATAAAATTTGCACTTCGAAATTCCTACGAATGCGTAGGCACCCCTGATTATAGAAGAAAAAGTTGCGTATGTGAAGGAAAGAAAGTTTATGACTTCAAGCCCGATGTTCACTAACCTGCCACGGCCAGGCTCCGCGGTTCGCCGTGTCTCCTCCGACTATTCTCGACTGGCCGTTTGGAAGAGTCATGTTTCTCAGGCCACAGCCGGAGGCTAGAGGCAAAGGACAAGGAATATATTTTGGTGTGAGGAGGAAAGAAGGTAAAAGGTGTCAGTACGACATTCGTTATGATTGTGGAGAATTACACTGAGCCCTAATTCAAAGAACGCTTTTGGGGACAGAGCAGTCTGGAGGGAAAGAGTCGACCTGGTCCGGGCAAGCCACCCGTGATGATTATGATGATGAATTCTATCGACGGTTGCTTCTTGGTTTACAATACATGCAATTTGCAAAGACATGCAATTTCTAAATCATGTGCTGTTTTCGTTTATACTTGCTTAATATGGTTTTACTTCTTTCGGGACAACGTCAATAATGCTAAGGCAACTCGAACGAATACCCTTATACCGCAACGTTGAGACTATATATCTGAATCTAAAGATCGAGGTCAACTAATGCAGCATCAGATCTTGATATACAGCTGTCAAAGACATGATGGTCAACGCCCTGATAGCCCCGTCCTGTTTCTGTGGCCGGCTATGGGTACCCAAAAGAATCATGATGGTTGCCTTTACGCAGAAACAAAATGTGCACCCAGGCAGCTTACCCGGTGGGCAGTTGTCCTCGTCTGACCCATCCTTACAGTCGCGACGGCCATCGCAGTGGCGAATCACGTGATAGCAGGATCCATCTCCGCATGCGCGCTGAAACTCACTGGAACAGGTGCCTACAGAAGGATACATCAATGATGACGCACACTGTGTTTGCGATACAATGAAATTCATTCTTAAGTAGGATAAATATTGATACATGGTTGTGGAGGACAAGGATAGCATATAGATTATGACTGTAAGAATGTTAATATGCCTGAATGTAAGTTCATCTTATTTATTTATTTATTTATTTATGACGGTAGTCAACATTATGTTACAATTTTAAGACCATAACGTTCTATCCGTGCACAAAATAAGCCCACCAACCTTCCCTCAACATAGACGGGGGCCGATACCGACTGCCAAGCACCTTTGACACTTTGCTGACGTCACACTTCCGTCCCGTATGTGTGACTTAGGCTCTGGATCATTTCAACTTGAGAAGGATCAGAGGACTGATCGACAGCTTGTTGGTAAGCGCTTTATTTTGTGCATGGATATATTGTCTTAAAATTGTAACATAATGTTAGTATGCCCTTTCTATGAACCAATATATGTATACCACTGTTGTTCACGTACAACTGTTGTTTATACTTACAGTTTGTTTCGTCCGTGTTGTCACCACAGTCGTCCTCTCTATCACAGACCCAGGAGGTCGGCTTGCACAGGCCGTTTCCGCATTGAAACTCCTTTTCGCAGTCTTTGGAATGGTAAATAAGTTAAAAGCAAAGCGATAATGTCTTAATCAAAAACCCAGAAACATTGACAAAATGGCAATTTGCGGGCACACACGACTACAAACAAGCAAACGCGACAACTGGTTACAATATCTCCGGTTCCATTACAAATTCGGTCAAAGCAATTGAATCCACTTTATGAATAACTATTAGAAATATGTATTCGGTTTTATAAGATTTTAACTTTTCCAACAAGGATCAACAAAGTTGGTCGTTTCTCGCTTTGTGTCTTCTATTGAATTTTCTGTCACATCGTTACATGTATCCAATAATACAGTCAAGAGTTACACAAATTTATGTTAGATCAAAGCGCCGCCAAGTGGAATGGGGGGGGGGCGTTGATAGGAACGTACCGTAAGTGCAGTCCTCCTCGTCTGAACCATCGGCGCACTCCACGCTACCGTTACACCTGGCGCCCACAGCGATGCACGTTCCGTCAGCGCATGCGAACTCAGTCTGACTACAGGCAGCTGAAATGGTCATTGATCGGCAAGGTCAGGCGGGGCTAAATATGTTGTAATGCGTTTTCCGATCGTCAACACACACGTAGGAACATACAGCATACACACACACACACGCACACACACACTCACACACACACACACACACACACACACACATAGACTCACACACACACGCACACACACACACACACACTCACACACATACGCGCGCACGCACACACGCGCGCGCGCACACACACACACTAACACACACACTCACACACACACACACACACACTAACACACACACACACACTCACACACACACACACTCACACACACACACACACACTCACACACACACTAACACACAGACTCACTCACACACACACACACACTCACACAAACACGCGAGCGCGCACACACAGACACACATATACGCACACACACGCACGCACTCACACGCACGCGCGCGCGCGCACACACAGATATACATACACACACACACACACACACACACACACACACACATAGTATTTTATATAACACTAGCAGGCAATTTCATCATTCACCAATAAAATAAGACTTAGTTCCTTTCTAACTCCGTCAATTATTCACCGTCACCATACTCATGTGGTTGGCTTCTGCCACAACTGGACACTTTTCTGACAGTGGCACCCGTTACCTGTCGTTTCTCGCTCAATTTTGTCCGTCCATGACACTAGCTATGTATCAAACTGCCATTACAAAAGAAGGCGGTCAACAAACGTAACGGACGCAAATATTTGTAGACCTAATGGCAGTAGTTGTTGGCAGGGCAATGTGTCATCATATGTAACGCACAGACACGGGTCGGTGATGTGTTTACAGGACACTTGGGTGGACAAAGGGTTCCTCCAAAGAGCCAATAGACACACATTACGTACAAATGGCCGGCTGCAACGTATCTTTTTACAGCTTTATTAGGGGCACTTTATCTCATAAGACAATACTTACTCAGAACGTTATCGGCCACGCCTAGGCGTAGAGAGTTCTACTTTAATATGTTGAGTCACAACTCTCATTTGAGGCTTTCTGCACCCTTTAAAACCCAGATGGCTTTTATAAACCTTTTTTTGTTTACATTCATTTTAACAGGTGACAATATTAAAGCGTTTTCAGTTTAAGACCCTCCCCCAGTCTAACTTGTACCCCCACAGTTATGGCCGAATAAAACGCGTCTGGATTTTTTACCCAAGTACTTTTTAGGTTAGGCTACGAATTTTGATGCACCAAAACATATTACCGCTTACAATCAAACCCAGAGTAAATAGTGCCCTGTGCTTGAGAAGTTGAGTTATTTGAAGCGGATTTGCAATTGGTGAAATGAAGGCACTTATATTTTCCAACGCCCTGTAAGTCTACATTTGTGAACAGTCTAACCTAGAGTAGGATTACTTCTTCTTGGTAATTGTTGTCCAACTAGATTACTAGATTCCATTGTCCGCTTGCTCAAATCATGACAACTAGGGAAATCACCAGGGTGTGGTCGAAAGGACGGGGTAAAGTCGACTGGACTCGTGCAATATTTGTAGACCTTCAAGCCCTTATTTTCATTCAAAGAAACCTGCATGTAGCAGCCCAACAAGCAGTGCCTCTTTCTCTCAGAAGGGCATTTATGGATTTGGTAAAGCTGACTCAAGCAACGTTGCTAATCATGTCACATATAGGAAATAAGGAAATAATCGAGGCCTTGGCAGGGAAGAGAACTTAATCAAAAGTGGGTCTTTTAAGAATAATTAAGGCGAGAGGAACAGAAATAAACAGGAGTAAGCAATTTTACACAGCCATTTTACACATTTTTTCACACACCTCTTTCCATTGCAGGCTGAGATCGCACAAAGACCACGGATTTGAGGTCGCTCAATGAATTTCAAAATAGAAGAATTTTTACAGTCTATGTGTGCCATACGTCTACATCTACGTCTACATCAGGGGACACACCAACAAAAATCCGATTTTGTTTCACTGTTTGGTCGCTTGTCTATCACCGACCGATAGGAATGGGACCCTAGTCACTTAAGGTCAAGGCATTGTGCCTATTATCACGCCGTCAGTGCACTTACAAGAAACAAGTACTGGGACACTTGATGAATTGTTTTAGGCAAATTTCGGCCTAGTTACGACCACCATTATAATATAAAGGACGTTGTCCGTGTCAGTGTAGGACGAGAAGCATCGATCGACCACGATGCTACATTGGCTACAAGTTTGAACAAGATTGAAAAAATGTGATTACGTCATTATGAATATTTGAACAGGTCAACATGTTACAATCACGCATACTTTGCTGACATGTGAACAAAAACAACACGGATATATTTACAAGGATCAAAGAACTGCTTTCGGGGCAGTAAGTTTGGTCTTGATCTGTCGTCATTGTCTTCCTATCTTTTCCAGAAGTAGACCTCTCTCCCCCGTTTACTGGTATCTAACGCTGGTTTGCGCACACTTAAAGAATACCTGACGCGATATGACGCAGTCCTGCGCGATACCCTTTATACAGAACACCTACATCTCTGGACATAGAAATGTCGCGTTAATCAAACAAAGAGTTTCCAAGTAGATGAAGATAACACTACCCTTACCTTTAGTTCCTCTCCAACCTTTCGGCTTGACAGCGCTCGCAGACCACACCACGGTCAGCGCAACGACCAACACCAACAAGACAACAGAACAGCGCAGGTGCAAAGCCATACTGCCCCCTTGACTTGGTCCGTAGCTATGCAGAAAGGTTGCTTCTCCAAACCAGCAGCTCTGAGTTAGTAGCCTGCAGTCTTGAGTCGGCGGCTTCACGCTATAGTCCTCTCGTTCTGAGTACGTACACAGGCGTGAGCAAGTTTTAGCGCGCACCTGGGTGGATCCTTAGCAATGATTAACATCATGCTTGCTTTGTGCGTGTTTTTCGCTCTCGATGACATTTGTTTGAAGTAGATAGGCAGGGTGAGCGGATATGTGACTCAAGGGTCAATAAACGCGGCGTGTCAGACCACTGATCTATAGTTAATCATTAGTCCGTTAATCGACCTCAGATCAGTTGTAAGTACAGCTACGTTTGTAGTGTTTGGTTAATTGCCGATCACACGGGGCATTAAGAACTATCAGTTGAAAGGTCAGTCGTTGAAGAAGAAGTTGACATTGTACAAACTAGTATATTGAGTCTATTGAGTTTATTGGGATGCCCTTCAACACACTTAGCTAATCTTCCAGGGCTCATACAATAAAGATATACAGTGCATGAACAGATACAATAACATACACTCAGATACAGATCAGACTTACATATCAAATACACATTACACAAAGTGTAAAATTCAGAAGTGAGGTCAGAGGGCAAACATGTGATGTGCACTAAAAACTATGATTATGATCCATAAAATTGGTCTATCATCTTCTTGAACAATCACGTATCAGAGGCAATCTTAAACCTTAAACAGATTCCACAGCTTTACCGAATCTATAAGTAAATGTTACCCTATATATATGTTAGTCATTGTAGATGTAAGTAAGATACCACATTCATACACCACTGTATCATACTGTTTTCTTAATCTGGATGGTCATGAAGATATTTTGGGGGCAAAGTCTTGTCTACGTCATCCAATGTGCTGTGTCATGATCCACTCCAATGTCAGAAGCAGTGTATGGTAAGTCAGCGTTGAGATTTTAGTGTTGGAAAAAGCTCCTCATATAGTCCTATACACTTATTAAAGAAACGACAAGACAGACGGAAGTGAGCTGCTGCACATTTATTGCCACTAAATAAGTCGCTCCATCCACATGTACTGTGTTTTCAAACTAAACCAAGGTATTATTAATACCATACTTCGAATCGATCCATTCCTTCCTGTCAGCAGATGTCATAACATTTTCCTTGCTTTGACACAGCACATGGGGCTACGGGTAGAAGAGAAAAAGTGATTTCTTTTCTGGACTGTTTTGTTATAAGATATACTAGACTACATGTAAGAACGTAGATAGTAAGAACATAAGATACACAATACAGTATACAAGTACATCCCTCATGGGCATAAAAGATGTATGAGCATAGAAATCCTATCATTGTGTTTCTTCATCGTGTATCACAATTAAGTAATGGCAGTAATAGAGTAGAGAGAACCATGCCTTTGCATTTCATTTGTCAGTCTTTATAGTCTTATCTTACTTTAGTACGGTATATACGTAGTTATACATATATATATATATATATATATATATATATATATATATATATATATATATTTGTATGTATCTTAAAGTGTCTGTATGTATATCATTGTACATATGTGTGTGTGCGTATGTTTGTGTGCGTGTGTATGTATATGTGCGTATGTTTGTGTGTGTGTGTGTGTGTGTGTGTGTGTGTGGATTTCGTTCAGATACAGGTGTGACAATGATATTCCTGTAGTATAATCTGCAGTGCTACACATTAACAAATCTAAAATATAACTGAATAACATGTATGTAAATCATTTCAGTAAATGAAAACTACCCATTTGAAACCATGTCCTAGTAGGAGTCAGCGACCCCCTTGTAAAAATAAGGAAACTTCCTGGCCCATGTGTAATTTGGTACTACAGTAGAAGCCGTTTAATTGCACACTCCATTTGCGAACGCATTGCGATTATCTGGATGGTGCAATGATGCGGAGTTATCCAGCTGGACCGCACCGGTTTGGGATTTGGGGATTCCGTGCAATTAACAGAAGTGTGCGGTTATCCGTTGTGCAATTAACAGCAAAGTCGTAAAACTATCTAGATCTGGAACCAGACATTGTACATTAAGGATCTGACATAAGTTCAAGACTAGTATTATTAACAACCTCACTGCTGCTCGGACTAACAAGGATAGCTGTAAGCCGGGGTCCGGTGACTCAAGTATTGAGGGGGGGGGGGCTGCCTGTGCAATCTATGTAACATCTGTCTATCTAGTTATACATGAATTACATATGCTTATATGTTAAGGCACCTCATAATGTTTCAATACATATATCCATGATGGTATTGTGAGTAGCATCAAATCAAACTAATGGGTAGCTTAGCACGGGAAGGTTTGTCAGTGGGGTGCACGGTTGCAGGGCTGCATCCAAAGGTGGGTTTACGAGCTCTAAATCCGCTACACCTTCCCGTTCTCATGAAAGGTAGCGGCGACGTTGACAACTCCCTTGTTTTCCACAGGGACTCCATTTCTGAGGAACAGAATGGGATTCATGAAAGGTGACTTCTCTCGAATCTGACATTTTAACATGAGAGGGTTTAGCAGCATGATATGAGACGAGTGCCACTATCGTATTGAATCATGCAGGCCTACAGACCGTTACGTTTCATCAAATAACTCAAAACTTCATCCTTTCCTATTCATCCTCATAGTCATAATCTTTAACCATTCAACAAAAATAGCAAATCGATGCTAACGAAAGTGATCAGCGCCACTTGATATTACATAGATTTTGAACAAGCAACGTCAAAGGATGAAATCTAGCAGACCAGACTTACAAGGTCATTGACCTTCTGCGGGGCCAGCACCGAATCACAAGGCCGACCGCAAAGATGACGACCAGAGCGCAGGCAGCGGCAAGCAAGGCGATGAAGAACACACTTAGCTCTGGAAACAGAAAATGGAAACATCAGTTTTTTTGGGGCTTAGGCTGATGAAACGTATGGGATAATAGATATATTTCATACATATGTTTCAAACAAATTCTAGTAATGATTATATATAACAACTGCTTAACAACGTAAAAATAACATATTACAAAACAAACATCAAATGTTTCACCTCCGTTCTGGCACCGTTTTCCCGAGTACTGGTACAAAGCGGTTGTGTCTGAAGGGCAGCTGTGAAGACAAACATGGCTAGTCAGTTGTTACATATACAGAAAAGGTATAAGAGAAACATTTCCGCTGTCAACATGCCTGGTTGGAATGGTTGAGATTTTTGACAGTATTTAGAGGGTAAAACAAAGAACAGTATTACGAGACTGAGCCACCATTTGGTAAATAATGCACTCTGAAAGCAATATAAACCAAACAATAATTACTCAAACAACTCTGATCTCAAATATGATTTTGGAAATTGTCAGAGTTTCAGGTAGCATCCAGTACGGTCCGTCATTGACACTGAACAGATCTGTTAAAGAGCAGGTGCAGCAGTATCTTACCCTGACAGTAACAGTACCATAATCTGACTTTGAATTGTAACTTTGTGAGTAAATATCATTTGGTGTATCTTATTACCTGGACGTGTAACCTTCATCGTCGTCAAAGTAATATATTGCTGATAGGTATTGACTAGGCAAATCGAGCATCGCATCTCTATTGTTCAGTTCAGTTCATCTTCTTATTTTGTTTTTATATTTCGATCTCCATTAGACTTTACAATATACTTGCAAAATATATTCTTCCTAAAGTCCATTTAAGATTACAAAACAATAAAAAAACATTAGTCAACATAAGTGTACAAGTAAAACATAAGAAGTAATGAAAGTAAACTTAAGTGTCAAAATAAAAATCGTCTCTAGTGATCGAAGTGAACTTATGATAATGAAGATAGGTGGCAACAGGATTTTCACAAATTTGTTAACGTTTTCTTACCTGCACTCCAGGACCGGGTTCCCGTCCTGACAGGTTCCCCCGTTCAGACAGTACTCCGTGTTGGACGTACAGAAGGACCGACACTCTCCTCCGCTGGAGACACACGTCATGTCGTCATGGCAACCAGCGCTGCACACCACCACGTCGACTGTTACACCTTTGCGTGCAGAGCGCGAGGAAAAGTACTCGAAAATGCATCCTGGTATTATTCGCATTGGTAAAAGGTAGATGTAATGCCATATAGCCCATTAAAGCCTAAGTTGCGCAATGTGTAGGGCACGGTATTGAACAGAAACGGCCGTCTCTCTCCTTCCGCCACCTTTTACCTCCCAACTAGATTCATTACACACTTTTTAACCTGCAGAAGTAAGTAAATTATGTCTGAAAAGAAATGTAGAGATCGAACCCAGGACCATCTAGTATCTGCTAGCATAGTTTACTCCTCCATCTAACGTCACACATGTTAAGTGCCATTCTATCGACCGTATTCTATGTTACAATGCATTCAGTTGCTAATACTCACTGTGACCTAATATATTGTAGCGGGTAGAAAGAATTTACCGTCCATCCTATAAGCCACGCCGCGGACTTCCAGGTCCATGCTACCTCCGATGGTTATAGCTGACTGCAGTACACTGGCTACCGCTAGGGGCACCTCCCGGTTACCCGGCTCCGCTTGGCTGTTGATGAGGATGTTGACATCGGCAATCACACTACCTGACCTGTAATGAGCACAGTATTTAAACGTAAGCAACGTTTGCTTTGTTAAATTTGCTATTGTGAGATCGCGTGGCGCAGCGGCAGCGTGTCTGGGCCGTCCCTCAGTTAGGACGTTAAATGGAGGTCCCGTGTTGGGGAGAGCAACACCCATGCACGTTAAAGAACCCGTGTGATGGTGCGGAGTGCGTGGTTCAAACCCCACAGTCCCATGACCGCACCTGGGGAAATTACTGTCGTATTGAGGTCACTTGAGTGGCGCAGAATGGCAGCTCCCTCCAGACCCTTGCGATTTAGCCCCGCCTATTGTAAGCTCCTCGCAATTCAGCCACTGGCTGCCAAGACAGAGTAGTTGGCCCACCAAATACAAAATACAAATACAAATCTCTTCTGCTCGTGTAAAGCTTCAAGACGCCAGTAAAAAAAATCATGACATGTATAGTCTGCAATTTTCCTTTATCGGATACATCAGCTCCAGGTATGGTTGGAAAATGTTGACTCCGTCGCCACCACCAATTTGAAACAGTAATGCGAATTATCAATACGAATAGAACTGTTAAACGTGTAATGAAAGCTGATCTGGCTGCACCTAGAAAGATATATACATCTAAATATCAGAGCCTAGTTCAGTTCGTCTGATTTTTTTTTTATATTGACCGAATTTGAGACGACCGTACCTGAAACCCCTGACGACTGCTCCAGCAAAGCCTGGGTAGTTTTGGTAAACAGGGGTGATCTGAAACATAAAACTTTGTATTTATCCTCTGTCCCACTTCCAACTAGCCTGGGTACCATCCGGAAAGTAGTTCGCTCCGACGTTTAAGATACAGTATATACAGTCGCTTCTAGCTCTGAACATACGACCATTCCCAAATAAGTTAGAGGTGTACATGGGAAAGGAGCTAGTATGAAAAGTGTGAAAGTACCTCATCTGAAATTTTGTGAAATATGTCATGGTAAGGTTGCTTACGGCTGCGATGACTTGTGCTGACAGTGTCTGGAACGCTTCAGTGCTGCTGTCCTGCAGATCCGCCGTGAACGTTACACTGGAGAGGGTCACCTCCATCTCAACCACTGTCATGGCAGCTGTGGGGGGGGGGGGGGGGGGGTGGATACAAAACATCACAATGTAGTATCCTATTAAGTTCCATTGGGAAAAAAAATCAGAAATCAGACTATAATAAACTTTATTAGGCTTATTTGAAGAATTTCTAGCATCAGGATCATAGAAATTTAGAAACTTCTAAAATCTTTCGAGCATAGATGGTGCCAAATGTTTCTCCCGTATAAGGTTGCAAAATTTTTAATGTAAATGCATGTGGTATTAGCTCTTTATTGAAACCTTTTGTTGATGCTGGCAGTTTGCTTGTGAAGACGACTTCGTTCCCAGTTGTCACAGTTGGGGTTACCGCGTCAGTTGTACCAGTCTCTGTTGATGCTTCACTTGTCGACGTCATCGGCACAGTGGATGCTGATGGGCTGACCATTGCAGTTGTGGTACTGCCTGAAGAGAGGTTAATGGGAGAGGACATCGCTTGTTATGTGATACATAGAAGGACTTTATTGCACAGCAATTGTACACGGTACAGTGTATGGCAACAGCTATTACAGAAAGTACAAAATAGAGGTAATGTGTAGAATAAAGCTTAACATACTAGTGTACATAACAATAAGGGCTAACATAATTCTTTGATATAGTATTACAATGGAGTATGCTAATCATTAGTTTCTTTATTCCTTCTAATAGCAAAGCAGTCCATCAAAGGCATATATTTATCTATTTTTACATTATGGGAGTTGTGACATCTAAAGATAAATTACTTAATTAGTGATAGAATGGACTACAATTAACATGCCAAATATCATCAGTTCTTTGTAAAGACCTTTATAAAAACGTTATTACCTAATCTTGACTTTCTTTAGTGATAATCTGCAAAACAACAGCTACGGGAAAGATGAGGACACGTCATTGCTCATTTATACGTCGCGCATACCAAGTGCAAAGACAGATTAAAATATTTGCTAAAAGGACCTTCAGTTGACGCAGATGGCGTGCTTGTGGTGACGTCAACTTTTCCTGTCGTCAAGATTGGAGCTGTAGTTGCTACATCAGTTGCTGTCTCGCTTGTAGCTGTTGCTGGCATGGTAATAGCTGACGAGCTGGCCACTGGAGCCTCAGTGGATGGTGATGACAATGTTGTAGTGGAGTCACCTGGGTGGAGGTAGATCGGGTAAGAAATTTTTCATTATCGTCGATGTCAATAGAAAATGTAGATACGCATATGCAGGGTAATAACTGACTAGCTGGTCGTTGGATCTGCAGCGGTTGGTGATGGCGATGCTGTACTGGAATCACCTCAATGTAGGTTGATCGGACAGGTTAATGCTTGCTGTTGTCTTTATTATCGATAGACGTGGAGCTATGTGTGAATTGATTTTGATGAAGACGATGCTATTCTGGAGTCACCTAAATTTATTCGACCGAATGGGTAAAGACCTGTAGAAGTGTATCTACCTTCTCCGGCTGCAAAATGTAGTTAGTTGAGGCCACGATTTAGACTAGACAGCGAGACAAACACATACAGAAGGACGCACTTAGAATATGTTGTACATTGCCATGTACCATGTTGACAACAAAGCCAGGAACAATCTCTACATTCACCTCAAGTAGGTTTCTCCCACTGGAAATTAATTCATATAGATTCAAGGTTTGTTGAAATCAAGAATGTCGTTGTTTGTTGCTATCTGTACAACTGTTTACAAATTAAGAGACATATTGTTTCTGAATGGTTGGAATTAAGCCGGACTAATTGAAAAATCATGACGCGATGCCACTCACAGTAACGTTCGTCACTTCCGTCTCCACAGTGGTTGATCCCGTCACATCGGTACTCAGGCAGAACACAGATACCGTTGTCACACGTGAACGTATCCGTACAATCTGAAAAAAAGGAAAACTACATCACATGGAAAACTTCATCTCTGTAGCGTACGACACATAAACTACAAAAAAATTCACGGGTCTTAGTGGCAAGTGTGCAGATGTTGACACTCTGACAGCACCAAATCCGTAGGTGTTTTGGGCACCTTTAGACAGATTAGCCGTGAGGCTCGGTAGGCGTCACGTCACGCTCTGGGGGCAGGTGCATGGCGAGTATTGAACTCAGGACCTACTGATTCTGATTAAAACGCTCTAGCAGTTGCGCCACACAGACACCCACATAAACTACAAAGTAACTGATTTGATTCCAGTTTATGGATCGCATATCAGTCTACGCGAACATGCCAACTTACTACAGTTCTGTTCATCTGCAAGATCGTCACAGTCGGCCCAATAGTCGCAGACCCACTGCGTAGGGATGCACTTGGCGTAGTTTTCACAATACAGGGCACAAGCTAGTTCTAATGTGGAATGAAGAGATGTTAGACGTTAGTACAAAGACAATATCAGCTTTCAAAGAAAAATATGACGACTAAATAGATAATATTACGTCACTCACGGCAACCGTTCTCGTCTGCCCCATCGCCGCAGTCCTCGTAGCCGTCACACCTGTAGTCTGCAGGGAAGCAGCTGCCGTCTCCGCAGATGACTGTGGTGTTCTCCGTACAAGCTGTATGAAACACGTTACGTTTTAACACACTGGTGGGATACAAGTCAATTAGAGTGATTTCAGTGTCCAAGATCACTACCATTGTGCGTTATGATAAACTTGTACATGGTACATAGCTGATGGTTAGTATACCTTATAAGAGAAAAGTAGTGCGGATGCTAGCTTCAACCGATTGGATTCTGTTTAAGAGACTTGACCTGCCTTCCGCAGCAACGTTAGCCAGTGACTGAGCAAACTGAGGTATCTACGCGTTAGCAATGACTGTGGGCAGGTATACCGTATGACGCCAAGCATTAAGTTGCTGTTTTAAAGATTGGCAGATCTAGAGATCAATGAGATCTCGGGATACCCCATTCTGACCGTAACGGACCCTAATCTTTTCGATGAATGTGGTGGGTTCATTAGCGTGCTCGAGTTGTGGCTCTCCTCGAACACTGGAGTGTTCTTGATATCTAACATCCTCACCGAGTCTTCAATTATACCTGAATGAAGTGGGGAAAGTAGTGTTAAGTGCCTTTCCCAAGAGAACAACATGTCATTCGATACCCGAGTCTGCATTCTGGACCAAACATCTACCAGTAAAGCCACACGACGCCACATATACCAATTTACACGAATCAAGGAAGAAGGCATACCAATTTGACCACCAGTGGTCATTTTGTCGTGCATCCAGGCTTCGTAATTGGAGACTTTGGTGAAGACCATTGGTTGGTACCGGTTGGCGCATCTTGCTCCCCAACTGGTGACACCCGTAAGATACCAGCGGCTGTCATCACCTGTAGTTAATCAAGTGGAATGGTAGGTTTATGAGCGTTGCTTTAGAACTTCTGTTTAAAGTGTATGATACAGGAAATACTGACATCAACACAAAATTTGCCACGACTGAACATGACAGAACTGCAATTCTTCACGTGGCGCAAAGAAATAATCACAACTAATATAAGGACCGTGATGTTTGAAACGAAGACAGGAGGGCGCAACTATGATCTTGTGCCTCTCTGTCGTATTTAGCACGTACTACCGACATAAAACAAGGTTCTACCCACCCGCGCACACTAGAGGACCTCCCGAGTCCCCCTGACACGTGCCGCCGCCACCCTCCCAGTACCCGGCACAGATCATGTTCTCGGTCAGCCCGCCTCCGTAGGAGATGCGGTGGTTACAGACGGCAGTTGGAATCAGCGCCATCTTCAGCTCCTGTAAAAGTTCCGGTCTTTCACCACCTATAAAAGATAATTGGGCAGTCATGAATGTCATCTCAGTAACACCTCCATTCGACCAGGCTGCTGACCTCGCTGCGATGCGGCTGCCACCTAAAATTTGACTGTTCGCTCATTGAGTTTTATAGATGCGCCTTGTGTGTTTCGTTTACGTCTGCCTAGTCATACTTTTATATTTTACATGATATTCTAATAATGAGGTCTAGTGCATGTGAAATAAATCCAATTCAAGGGAGTAATGAACCCAACATGAGAGTATTATTTCCCGAAATATATCAACTGCAGGAAGTAAAACATGCATGCGACTTCACATTCTACGATAAAGTAATTGTGCAGTGTCGCGTGCATCAAAAGCATTAAGTATTGTGCTAAACAGCCCAAGTACTTTTCAATTAAATTAAGTAATCTAGGGCTATGGCTAAATACAATATGCCTGACAAAAGTTCGGTTACATACTGAATGAAGTGTCGCCCCAGCCTGATGTAAAGCAGTACGAGTTCTCGTCGAAACTCGCTGTCTCGCTGTCTCCTAGACAAGCGTAGTTGATAAAGTTGCTTGTCTCATCTATGCTTGAGCTCAGTTTTACTAGAGCTATGTCATTATTCCAGTTATTCATAGCATCATACTCTTCGTGAAGGAACACTTTTTGCACCGACGACACAATCGCCTCCGAGTCCACGTCTACGGGATGTCGTAGATGGTGCTTGCCTACCAGAACTTGGATTACTGGCCAGAAGCTGGGACTGAAAAAAATATGTACAGAACGAGAAAGATAACATTTTCAAGCTAATGTACAAGGCTTACTTTCACATGCCTGCCTACCTGCAGTGCATTGTATAGCCTTAAAAACTATTGAACTATTGCACTATCTATTCTTTTTACTCAATTATATTTTATATTTTGTGGCCGGCCAACAATAGAAAACCCCCCACCCCACCCCCGAAGCGCTGCCATGCCGCATTATGTAATCGAACACCACGGGATGTCCGTTACCTCAGCAGTGCATATTGAAAACCTATGCATAGTGAAAGCCATCTGGTCCAGGGCGATGACCATATTTGTTTGGAAAAGAAGAAAACACAGACAAATAAATATGTTTCCCTTCCCCTCTGTTGCAGAGGTAAAAGGTCCAATACCGTTCCTTAGACAGAGTGGGTAACAACAACCTACTGTTCCTACGGTCTCAAAAATACCATGGGACTGCCTTTACCTTTACCATCCCCGTATGAACAAACGACACTTACCCAGCATCATCCAGACAGTGCGCCGCCGTCACCACCCATTGCGGAGCCACCAGGACCCCGCCGCAAAACGGTGTGCTGCTGTACGCCAGCTTTAGTTGGACCTGCAACAGAAATGATTCCCACGATGAAATGGTTCTGACTTCCCTTCAGTTTGGAAAAAAACTGTCATAACATTACCCTTTTCCATCAGATGGTGGCGGGGAGATCACTCATGAGTGAATTCGATGGATTAAAAACGGAATTTGAAATATATTGTGACTTCTCTTGTATTGTATGTACATCATAATCTTACATCGTCTGTCATTTTCTACATTTGGTCGTTGTAAGGTCGATCAGCGTTCGCCGTCTACTGAACGGAAAGAGGACTGAAAGAAATAGACGACGAACAAAGGGAGTTTCGTGTATCTCAGGACGAAGATGTGTCACTAACCTGCCATGGCCATGCTCCACGGTCCGCCGTGTCTCCTCCCACTATTCTGGACTGGCCGCTTGGAAGAGTCATGTTCCTCAGGCCGCAGCCGGAGGCTAGGGGCAAGGAACAAGTGGGTAACCTGGCTGTCAGTCTATCTAGTATACAGGGCCTTCCATTCCCGTTCCGTCATACAAATATTTTCTGCAGGAGTGAGTACGGGGGGCCCCGATAAATTAGATAGGGTGGCACCGAGACGAACAAGACTCTTATGCAGCGTTTTAACGAATGAGTGGTGTGCTTATTCAGTTTGCTGCAAATGCCAAGCAAATATTTCCCGGTTCCGGCTAATAGCATAACATTATGCAAGTGGATTTCCCAGCTAAATGCTTGATTATCGTCGACTTTGGGACAACGACAATGAAATGAACACCAGAAATTATACCATGCGCGTCAACTCAACTCACAGCTCACGCAGTTGTCCTCGTCTGACCCATCTGCGCAGTCGCGGTGTCCATCGCAGTGGTGAATCACGTGATAGCAGGATCCATCCCCGCATGCGCGCTGAAACTCACTGGAACAGGTGCCTAAGATAAAGATGAATGAAATAAAATATACATACAATATGAGAGATTTATTGAGAAGATCGGTGGTTTTGGGTTTCACAAGGACGTGGGACCTTCAAGAGAAATTCAAACCGTCGTATAACTTTCCGGTGTTTCCAGAAGAGGCAATTTTCAGGTCAAAACAGCATCATATCCTTTCGTAACTTTTGCCATCAAAGACAAAGAGACTAGTCAAAGACTCACAGTTCATTTCGTCTGTGTTGTCTCCACAGTCGTCTTCCCCGTCACAGACCCAGGAGGTCGGCTTGCACAGGCCGTTTCCGCAGCGGAACTCATTACTGCATGCTGGAATAAAGTTACGTGGTTGATAGCGTACTTTGAGAAACCCACAAAGTGTGAGGTGATCAATTTTTTTTTAAAATATTTTCTTACTGGTGTAATGCGCATTGGCAGTTTCCGCTCATTCGATGCGAACGGAAGCAAAGGACAAAATGCAAGGGAATGGTTATTTTTGCAAACTAGTGATGAAATGATTAAGCCTCATGCAGAATTAGAAGCTTATTAATGTGTATCTAGTAAAAAAAGAGAAGTAGGACATATCTTTTTTCCATTAACTAAGCCAACAAACAAACAACCCAGCCAAAATGTGGTGCTGCTCTTACCATAAATGCACCCGATCTCGTCGCTGAAGTCCATGCAGTCAGGTACACCGTCACAAACTAACGTCCCTGGAATACATCTGTCGCAGTGGTAGTAATTCGGGGGGCAGGGACCTGGAAGGAATAACATCAGTAACCCTCACGAAAAAGATATACAGTTAATACATCACTTTGACAGCAAGCAAAGAATGTTAGAACATATTCCCGGATGTCCGCCATGTCTAGCCTGTACTGTACAATATCCCTCGCTCTGTACACCGCTAACTCGGGAAAAAAAACCTAGCTAACTCCAGGAAACCATTCCCATTCACAGAACGACTAATAGGAGCTCAAAACCTTCTGTCAGCATGGAAACCAGTCATTAAGGCGTCCAACACCATGGTATCTGAAAGGTCTTAGTTGGTCAAGATCTAAGAACTTGATAGATCATCAATATTGGGATGTTTCCAATACACCAGCAGGCTTGAAAGTGTTGGCCATCAAGAGTTTAAGGCCTGACCAGTGAAAGCGCTGCTAGAAGCCTAGTTTAGTCAGGTTACGTCATGCCCTACTAGAGAATAAATTTTACTTATCTGCGGGTTTTGTTCTCGTCTACATACCCAGAAAAAAGTGGGCGATTGTTTCTTTCTACTTTTCGAGCTCATTAAAAGATGATTACATGTAACTACATTTTCTATTATCATTTACATATTAAAAACTCAGCATCTCTTCTCCACCCTAGTCTACGCGCCTAGTACCGACTACCGGTTAATAGATGATAGATACATAATCTTTCCTAAACTAGCAATAAACTGCCTATTGTGGAACGACGAAGGCATACAATTACAAATAAAAAAAAAAACTAAGGACATCGCAGACAGATGCTGTCTGTTCCGTTTGCCGCATGCGTATACACGTTCCCTTCTTTTTGCCGTATCTGTTGTTATAATCGATGTAATAATATCAGAAATCACTCCTATATCTGCGATATATTGGAACAGGCATCGTGGTTTCACTGTTTGTTAATCAGCTTATCTCCAAGCAGATAGTGAGGTTATTTGTTTCGCCAGTGATAGCCTTGAACTGAAGTTTTTTTCTTTCTGGAACAGTTGACATCGTAGAGCAACTGTTTGGGGGAAGTTAGGCATGATCAACTCCGTCGACAGTGCTATGTCTTCACTGTCCATCAATTATCATGACCCTAGATGCGATCACTAGTTTTAGGGCCCTGTTACTTCATATAATAGATGTAAACGTATCATAGAACTGCACCAAATTTCAGTACAAATGTTGCAACCGTTGCTGGACATGGCAAAGTCACAATTCGGCCCACACGGGAGTTACTGGGGTAGGTTCATTAGCTGTGAGCATCTGGCGACTGACAACTGTCACGTATCTTGAACTAAAATAGAACAAATGTTCATGACATGATGTTCGCCACTGAATAGAAGTCATAAGACCTGTTGACCGTAGCCTCGATTTATACTCAAAAGAAACTTACCTTTTTCAAAATCTGAATAGGAAACCTTATGGGTGTGTTTTCAAGATCATATCTATGAAATAACACGAATATCATTACATACAAGTCATCATCAACAAACATAAAATCTATAAAAACACTCAATGTTTCGTGGAGGTATGAGGTCGCCGAACTCTAGTTAGTGTTAGAATTAACTATGGGGCCAATTAACGTGCCATTTCAGAAAGTATCATCAGTTCTTTGTAAAGATCTTTATGAAAATGTTATTACCTAATCGTGACTTCTTAAGTGAAAATCTGCAAAACAACATTTACAGGCTGTGAAAATGACACATCATTGCTTATTTATACATCACGCAAACCAAGTACTAAGACAGATAAAAATATTTGTACAAGGACCTTCAGTTGACGCAGATGTCGTGCTTGTGGTGATGTCAACTTTTCCGGTCGTCAAGAGAGGAGTTGTAGTTGCAACATCAGTTGCTGTTTCGCTTGCAGCTGTTGCTGGCATGGTAACAGCTGGCGAGCTGGCCACCGGAGCCTCAGTGGATGATGATGACAATGTTGTAGTGAAGTCACCTGGATGGAGGTAGATCGGTTAAGTAATTTTTTTATTATCGTCATAATCAATAGAAATGTAGTTATATGCACGGTAATAACTAATTAGCTTGTCACTTGATCTGCGGGGGTTGGTGATGGCGATGATGTAATGGAATCACCTGAATATAGGTTGATCGGATAGGTTAATGCCTTTTGTTGCTTTTATCATCAATAGACGTGGAGCTATGTGTGAATTGATTTTGATGACGGCGATGCTATTCTGGAGTCACCAGAATTTATTCCACCGAATGGGGAAAGACCTGCAGAAGTGCATCTAACTTCTTCGGCTGCAAAATGTAGTTGGAGCCATGATGTAGACTAGACAGCGAGACAAAACACATACAGAAGGACACATACAGTACCATACCAGACAGTCTAACCATTTAAAACAGATACAAGTAAAAACACAACAAAGAAAGTTTTCCATGCTGTTCAGGTGTCCGCAAGTCCCACTGAAAATCAATTCACATAGATCTAAGCTTAAGGCAAAGGTTTGTTGAAATCAAGAATGTCGCTGTTCATTGCTATCTGTACAACTGTTTAAGAATTAAGAGACATATTATTTCTGAGTGGTTAAAATTATGCAGGACTAATTGACAAATCAAGACGCGATGCCACTCACAGTAACGTTCGTCACTTCCGTCTCCACAGTGGTTGGTTCCGTCACATCGGTACTCCGGTAAGACACAGATACCGTTGTCACACGTGAACGTATCCGTACAATCTAGAAAAAAGGAAAACTACATTACATGGAAAAAATCATCACTGTAGCGTGTATCACATAAGCTACAAAAAAAAAATTCACGGGTCTTAGTGGCTAGTGTGCAGATGTTGACACACTGGCAGCACCAAATCCGTAGGTGTTTTTGGCACCTTTAGACAGATTAGCCGTGAGGCTCGGTAGGCGTCACGTCACGCTCTGGGGGCAGGGGCATGGCGAGTATTGAACTCAGGACCTACTGATTCTGATTAAAACGCTCTAGCCGTTGCGCCACACAGACACCCACATAAACTACAAAGTAACTGATTTGATTCAAGTTTCTGGATCGCATATCAGTCTACACGAACATGCCAACTTACTACAGCTCTGTTCATCTGCAAGATCGTCGCAGTCGGCCCAATAGTCGCAGACCCACTGCGTAGGGATGCACTTGATGTTGTTTTCACAATACAAGGCGCAAGCTGGTGCAAAAGTTGCTAATGTGGAATGAACAAATGTTAGATATTAGTACAAAGGCAATATCAACTTTATAAGGAAATTTTGACGAGAAAATAGATAATATAACGTCACTCACGGCAACCGATCTCGTCCGCCCCATCGCTGCAGTCCTCGTACCCGTCACACCTGTAGTCTGCAGGGAAGCAGCTGCCGTCTCCGCAGGTGACTGTGGTGTTCTCCAAGCAAGCTGTATGAGACACTTTACGTTTTAACACAAGATCACTATCATTGTGCATAATGATAAACTTGTACAAGGTTCTTAGCTGGTAAGAGAAAAGTAGTGCGGATGCTAGCTTCAACTGATTTGATTCTGTTTAAGAGACTTGACTTGCCTTCCGCAGCAACGTTAGCCAGTGACTGAGCAAACAGAGGTATCTACGTGTTAGTAATGACCGTGGGCAGGTATAACGTATAACGCCACGCATTAAGTTGCTGTTTTAAAGCTAGGCAACGTTTTATTAGCAGAGACCAGTGAGATCTAGCTTTCCAGTGACAAGTGGAGAGAGGACCGATAGGAGAAGCAGGAGTGTGAAGGCCGCTTGGGATATTGCCTACCCCATTCTGACCGTAATGGACCCTAATCTTTTCGATTAATGTAGTGAGTTCTTTAGCATGCTCGAGTTGTGGCTCTCCTCGAACACTGGAGTGTGCTTAATACTCGTATCTAACATCCTAACCTGTCTTCAATTCTACCTGAATGACGTGGGGAAAGTAGTGTTAAGTGACTTTCCCAAGAGAGCAACATGTCATTCGAATCCCGAGTCTGCATTCTGCACCAAACATCTATCAGTAAAGCCACACGACGCCACATATACCAATTTACACGAATCAAGAAAGAAGGCATACCAATTTGACCACCAGTGGTCATTTTGTCGTCCATCCAGGCTACGTAATTGGAGACTTTGGTGAAGACCATTGGTTTGTACCGATTGGCGCATCTTGCTCCCCAACCGCTGACACCCGTAAGATACCAGCGGCTGTCATCACCTGTAGTTAATCAATTGGAATGGTAGGTTAATGAGCGTTGCTTTAGAACTTCTGTTTAAAGTGTATGATACTGGAAATACTGACATCAACACAAAATTTACCACGACTGAATATGACAGAACTGCAATTCTTCACGTGGCGCAAAGAAATAATCACAACTAATAAGGACCGTCGTGTTTGAAACGAAGACAGGAGGACGCAACTGTGATCTTGTGCCTCTTTGTCGTAGCACGTACTACCGACATAAAACAAGGTTCTACCCACCCGCGCACACTAGAGGACCTCCCGAGTCCCCCTGACACGTGCCGCCGCCACCCTCCCAGTATCCGGCACAGATCATGTTCTCGGTCAGCGCGCCGCTGTAGGAGATGCGGTGGTTACAGACGGCTGTTGGAATCAGCGCCATCTTCAACTCCTGTAAAAGGTCCGGTCTTTCAACCCCTACAAAAGATAATCGGGCAGTCACGTATGTCATCTCAGTAACACCTCCATTCGCCCAGCAGGCTGCTGACCTCGCTGCGATTCATTTGACTGATCGCTCATTGAGTTTCATAGATGCGCCTTGTGTGTTTCGTTGACGTCTGCCCAGTCATACTTTTATATTTTCTAATGATGAAGCCTAGTGTGAATCCAATCTAAAGGAGTCCTAAACGAAAGATATTAATTTCAGGAAGTAAAACATGCATGCGATTCACATTCTACGATAAAGAACCCATCGGTGTCGACGTCGCGTGCACGTGCATTATTGTGCTTAACCACCCAAGTACTCTGCAATTAAAGTACGTAATCTAGGGCTATGGCTAAATACCATATGCCTGATATGGCCTGACAAAAGTTCGGTTACATACGGAATGAAGTGCGACCCCAGCCTGATGCAAAGCAGTACGAGTTCTCGTCGAATCTCGCTGTCTCGCTTTCCCCGAGACAAGCGTAGTTGATCAGGTTGCTTGTCTCATCGATGCTTGTGCTCAGTTTTACGAGAGCTATGTCATTATTCCAGTTATTCATAGCATCATACTCTTCGTGAAGGAACACTTTTTGCACCGACGACACAATCGCCTCCGAGTCCACATCTACGGGATGTCGTAGATGGTGCTTGCCTACCAGGACTTGGATTACTGGCCAGGAGCTGGGACTGAAAAATATGTACAGAACGAAAACATTTGCAAGCAAGCCTGCCTACCTGCATGAGTGCATGGCCATGGTCTAGCCTAAAAAAAATCTACTGCACTATTTATTCTTAATTTTTCTCAATCATCTTTTATATTTTGTGGCCAGCCAGGTTGTTGACCATATTTGTTTGGAAAAGAAGAAAATATAAAAGGAAACACAGAAAGATAGAAATGTTTCCCTTTCTTTCTGTTGCAGAGGTAAAAGGCGGTGAAAGGAGACGCATGTGCTCCGCCATCCGTATGCATACCTTTCCTTCGACACAGTAGGTAACAACAACCCACTGTCCCTTTGGCATCAAAACTACAATGGGACTTCCCCCCGTATGCACAAACGTCACTTTAAAAAAAATAAGGTGACCGGGACGTGGGGCACGCTTGCGGCATTGCGGGGTTCGAAATATATTCAACGAATTTCAGAAATAAAGAACGAATTTTCTCACTTGTTGTGTATTTTGTCGTCTTCTATGCAATACTTTTACGTATTACGCAATATCTGAATCATAAAAAATCGGAGAAAATAACGAAACAGTGACGCAGTTAACGAACGCAGCAATGCCGCAAGCGTGCCCCACGTCCGGTGAGAGTGCAGCTTTACCCATCATCATCCAGACAGTGCGCCGCCGTCACCACCCATTCCGGCGCCACCAGGACCCCGCCGCAGAAAGGTGCGCTGCTGTACGCTAGCTTCAGTTGAACCTGCAACAGAAAGGATTCCCACGATGAAATGATGATTCTGACTTACCTTCAGTTTGTCAAAACTGTCATAACAGTCACAACTGTCTTAACATAACCCTTTTCCAAAAAATGGCGGCGGGGAGATCGCTCAGCGAATGCGATGGATAAAAAACGGATTTTTGAAGTACATCATAATCTTACATTGTCTGTCATTTTTCACTTTTGGTCGTTGTAAGGTCGATTAGCGTTCGTCGTGTACTGGAAAGAGGCCTGAAAGAAATAGACGACAAACAAAGGGAGTTTCATGTATCTCAGGACGAAGATGTGTCACTAACCTGCCATGGCCATGCTCCACGATTCGCCGTGTCTCCTCCGACTATTCTGGACTGGCCGCTTGTAAGAGTCATGTTTCTCAGGCCGCAGCCGGAGGCTAGAGGCAAGGAACAAGAGGGTAACCTGGCCGTCAGTCTTTCTAGTATACAGGGCCTTCCATTCCCGTTCCGTCATACAAATAATTTCTGCAGGAGTGAATACGGGGGCCCCCGATAAATTAGATGGGGTGGCACCGAGACGAACAAGGCTCTTATGCAGCGTTTTAACGAATGAGTGCTGTGCTTATTCAGTTTGCTGTAAATGCCAAGCAAATATTTCCCGGTTCTGGCTCATATCATAACATTATGCAAGTGGATTTCCCAGCTAAATGCTTGATTATCGTCGACTTTGGGACAACGACAATGAAATGAACACCAGAAATTATACCATGCGCGTCAACTCAACTCACAGCTCACGCAGTTGTCCTCGTCTGACCCATCTGCGCAGTCGCGGTGTCCATCGCAGTGGTGAATCACGTGATAGCAGGATCCATCCCCGCATGCGCGCTGAAACTCACTGGAACAGGTGCCTAAGATAAAGAT
This sequence comes from Branchiostoma floridae, assembly GCF_000003815.2. Taxonomy (NCBI): domain Eukaryota; kingdom Metazoa; phylum Chordata; class Leptocardii; order Amphioxiformes; family Branchiostomatidae; genus Branchiostoma; species Branchiostoma floridae. The sequence continues at coordinate 28,252,525 of NC_049980.1, read as the reverse complement.
GAATGAAATAAAATATACATACAATATGAGAGATTTATTGAGAAGATCGGTGGTTTTGGGTTTCACAAGGACATGGGACCTTCAAGAGAAATTGAAACCGTCGTATAACTTTCCGGTGTTTCCAGAAGAGGCAATTTTCAGGTCAAAACAGCATCATATCCTTTCGTACCTTTTGCCATCAAAGACAAAGAGACTAGTCAAAGACTCACAGTTCATTTCGTCTGTGTTGTCTCCACAGTCGTCTTCCCCGTCACAGACCCAGGAGGTCGGCTTACACAGGCCGTTTCCGCAGCGGAACTCATTACTGCACGCTGGAATAAAGTTACGTGGTTGATAGCGTACTTTGAGAAACCCACAAAGTGTGAGGTGATCAATTTTTTTTTAAAATATTTTCTTACTGGTGTAATGCGCATTGGCAGTTTCCGCTCATTCGATGCGAACGGAAGCAAAGGACAAAATGCAAGGGAATGGTTAGTAACGGAGTAATTTCGCCTCGTGCAGTAATAGACGCTTATTAATGTGTAGAAAGTTGAAAAAGTAGAAGTAGGAAATATCTTTATCCATTAATCACAGTAACAAACCAGCAATCTAGCCAAAAATGTGGTGCTGCTCTTACCATAAATGCAGCCGATCTCGTCGCTGAAGTCCATGCAGTCAGGTACACCGTCACAAACTAACGTCCCTGGAATACATCTGTCGCAGTGGTAGTAATTCGGGGGGCAGGGATCTGGAGGGAATAACACCAGTCAATTTCTTGAAAAAGATATACAGTTAATACATCACTTTCGAAGCAAGCAAAGAATGTTAGAACATATTCCCGGATGTCCGCCATGTCTATCTATCCTGTGCTAGACAATCTCCCTCGCTGTGAGGGGCTGAAAAGGCCTTCTCCCCGAGGCCATACACCGCTAACTCGAAAAAAAACAACACCGCTAACTCAAGGAAACCATTCCCATTCACAGAACGACTATCAGAACCTTCTGTCAACATGGAAACCAGTCGTTACAGCCGCCAACACCATGGTATCTGATAGTTATTAGTTGGGAAACATTTTCACCCCGTTCATACTAGGATTCGCGTATCAGGATATATCCTGATTCGCGGTGAATCCGGATTCGCGAACCCTGGTATGAACGGTCCCCGAATCCAGATCTTTTATGGGAAATATATCCGGATACGCCAGAATCCACATCTGGGAGGTGGACCGGGGTGAACACCTGGTATGAACGCCAATAGGATTCACGTATCCGGATTCACTGTCGGATCTGACGTCAAACTTAACTCTTAAGTAGCGTTTGCCTGGTGTAGCATGGTAAGGATGAGGCAACGGGCTGCGTCGTAGGTGTTCGCACCTGGCAGGTACGAACTCCTGTTCTAAAGAACATTCTAGAACGGTCAGTTAAGAATAAAGATCATTTTCAAGTTTTCTAGTAAGGTGTGAAGACGTGTACTTGTAGCCGTGCAAACACTCCTTCATTTTGGTTGCATTTCTTTACTTTTCTACTGTTCATTTCGGGCGTTGGCATCATCTACCTGCGCGACGCAGCTCGTTTACCATGCTACACCAAAGCAAACGCTACTTAAGAGTTAAGTTT